>NW_012111364.1:7566355-7566614 GCF_000951035.1 Colobus angolensis palliatus
CCAATTCTCTCTCTCTCCGACACATCTACAAGGTTTAAAGCCAATTATCACGCGACTACTTAGCCAACATATGCTTGTCCGCACACATTCCCCCTGTAACACTCCAATACTTCCAGTTAAAAAGGCAGATGGAACATATAGGTTAGTACAGGATCTTCGGCTAATCAATGAAGCCACCCGTCCCACGCACCCTGTAGTTCCCAACCCTTACACCCTTCTGTCCCATATCCCCACCAATTCTACTTATTTTACTGTGCTA
>NW_012111364.1:7568859-7577353 GCF_000951035.1 Colobus angolensis palliatus
CCGCGCGCGCGAAAATGCAGCCGGCGACCCAGGAAGGTGCAGACCAACTGGGCATGCACCAGGTGACGTCAATCTGAAGAGACCAAGATTTACCTGGTCGCACCTGCAGAACGCCCCCGACATGCCCGTGCCCTGCCTATTGCCCTCCCACTCCTAGAAAAGCCGCTGTCCGCCAGTGAGCCACGCGGTCTTCCTCCAGCCCCACTGAAGTCGGGATGCAGGAACTCCGCCCGAGAGCCCCACGATGGGGGGACTCTGTCGGCCTTCTTTGCCGGAGGCCGACAGATTTCTTCCCCACACCTTAGGTTACCAAAATAAACTTGCAGTTTTGCTCTTGACCTTTGCCTACTTGCTGGTTCTTTTGTGCTCGCTCTGGTGGTCTTAGAAAAACAAGTCAATAAGTTTAAGTGATAATGAGACAGGAATAATATAGGGTGGTTGCAGGAGAATAGAAAATTCCAGGCAGCAGTTTCATATAACTAGCGAAAGGAAACTGTTGAAATAGCCATAGAAGCTACGAGCTGAGGAGACACTGGAAAATGAAAGGTGTAGCCCAAGCTGGCTAAGACTGACTGGACCCAGCATGGCATGGGTTTGACCTGGGTTTCATCTAGGACGTCATTATATGCTCATTAACATATTAAATCACGCATTTACTAGCACCATGACAGTTCCAGGCACACCCATATTTGGTGTAAAAATGTGTGGCACCACAATTCCAAGACATCTCCCCCTTTTTCCAGAAATCTTCATGAATATTCCACCCTGTCAGGCCTCTGAGCCCAAGCCAAGCCATCACATCCCCTGTGACTTGCAGCTTTATGCCCAGATGGCCTGAAGTAACTGAAGAATCACAAAAGAAGTGAAAATGCCCTGCCCTGCCTTAACTGATGACATTCCACCACAAAAGAAGTGGAAATGGCCGGTCCTTGCCTTAAGCAATGACATTATCTTGTGAAATTCCTTTTCCTGGCTCATCCTGACTCAAAAAGCTCCCCCACTGAGCACCTTGTGACCCCCACTCCTGCCCTCCAGAGAACAACCCCGCTTTGACTGTAATTTTCCTTTACCTACCCAAATCCTACAAAGCAGCCCTACCCTCATCACCCTTTGCTGACTCTCTTTTCAGACTCAGCCTGCCTGCACCCAGGTGATTAAAAAGCTTTATTGCTCACATGAAGCCTGTTTGGTGGTCTCTTCACACAGATGCGCATGACACACCCCTTGGTTAAAAAAACCCATAAAAGTAGAAAACCCAAACTCCACTGTGCAACTCTCTCTTGAGTACACCTGCACTCCTGTTTCTTGAGTGAGTACTTTTCACTTTACAATCTCTGTACTTTCAGTATTTCCCAACCCATCCTTGAATTCATTTTCCAGATAGTGTCAAGAGCCTGGACACTGGCTGGGGTGGGGTTCCCCTGACATTTAAGGACTTCCCTCAGACAACTGGTATCAATAACAGTTTATTGTTATATTAATAATTATTTGTCAACTACTTTCAGCTAGGCATTGCTCTGGGCTCCAAGAATAAAATAGTAAATGAGAGAGACCAAGTCCTCTCCTTCATGAAGCTTATAGTCAAGCCTCCACTCTGATTCTCACTTGCCCTTTACACTATGAAAGTTCTTTTAATGATTTTTTATTTTTTAAACTGAGCCTTCCAAAAGAAAATTTGCAATATACAAAAAAATATTTATTTTAAGGGTCACATGATTGCTATTTGTAAACTGTTTTACTTCATGCAAATTAATTTTGTAATTTTTTCCATTCACAATTAGGGAAATTATTTATCTTTGTTTGGGTGGGGACTAGAATTACTTGCATGATACTTTGTTTTTGCATAACTTCATTTGGCCATAAGGGCAAATGATTTTATATACAGGAAGCATAAGCCACACAACAGTTTAAATATTAAATGAATACAAAAATAAAAATGTACCCAAAACTCAAGTGTGAATTATGCATGATATGGTCAATTTCATGTCTTGAGTTTCTATATTCTAATTTTAAAAATGTAGGAATAGCTTATTCATTCAAAAACTGCAGGAGGCCATTCAATCGAATGTAAAGAAGATACCCATAATCAACTTACCTATTAATAAGAGCTGTCAGTCTAAACATTTTAAGGAAAATGGGCAATGAAGATAAAACACATACATATTAAGGGTACTATATTTGGTGTGGGAACCTGTAATTTTTGTGGAACAGTTAAAGTGTGTATCTGTTATTTTATATCCATAAAGGAAATAAGGAAAAACATGATCCTTTCCTTTCCATAAGGAAAAACATGATCCTTTCCTTTCCATAAGGAAAAACATGATCACCATCTGAAACCATTTTAGTGTATTTTTTAAGAAAACATGCTTTTTACCCAATAATTTACTGAAATAGGCATACAATGAAAATGAAAAGAGACACATGGGAACTTACAGCTTAAACACTGGAAAGTTTTCTACTTTCCTACATTAACAAAAGAATACCCATTTGTGTGAGTGTAGGCCTACTCTTGGTGTGTGAATTCATTACCACATCCAGGTGTTACCGTTAAGAAAAAAGCCCCCAATTTGTCTTCTTACACAAAAAATTAAAAATAATGAAATTCTTGTTTCCTTTTCCTTTTACTGACCTTTTAAGTTCTTCATAGGTCCTTTCTTATCCTTTGTCTCCTCTCCCTTATAGTGCTGTGACATCACCAGGTAATACACATACTTGCTTCCATTCCCTTCTGCACATCTCACTTCCCATTTCCCTAAATTTCATACATCAAAAATTATCTGGTAAGTCTTTCATTCTCTATGAGTCTTTAAAATGACTGATATGTTAATATCTTAAACATTTAAAAGAAGGTGTCCTACAGAGCTTTAGAGCAGGCTATGAATTATGTTCATTGTCTGGAATCCACACAAAGTCTCTCATCTTCCCTGAAATTATTGCAGCAGCAGTAGAGTTGAGAGTAATGTTCTAATTTTGAAGTGATCTTCAAATCCTTAGAAACAAAACTGAAATATCAGAGACTAAATTTTGAGTTCCATATAAATACCCTGTCCTGCATTTTTGGTTATGGATCAGAAGAGAGTAACAAAGAGGAGGAATTAAAAATAAATATAATAAATATTTTGTTGTGCCTGGAACAGTTGTGCTAATGACTTTTGTCTTCCCAGTTTCCATTTGTCTTGAGTTTTAAAAAATTAATATAATGAGAGTGTATTTCCATATGTAGAAGACCCTGTCTGTTGAAAATGGTTCAGGAAAAAAGATAATGTAAATTGTCCTGATGTTTCTCCCCCTTCCTACGTCTTTCAATTAATCATATATATTCAGGTACATAAAATTTTAAAAGTACGAAATTTGCATTTCAGTAAAATACCTTAAATTGGTCTTACTACAGAGTCAATGAAAAAAATTTAAATCATCCAATATATTATTATAATAGGAAACTTCCCATGGGAGAAAGTGATAATAAAGTTGAGAACAATTAGGATTAATTGAATTACTGAGCAATAAAAGCAGACACAGAACTATCTGAGCAAAATACAAAAGAGTAGCAATATGCCCTTCTAAGAGAAGGCCTTGGCATCCAGAAACAGAAGGCTGAACTAAAAGCATACAAGCTCACAGATTTTTAAGAGGCAAAGGAGATACTCTTTTGATAGATTCAAGTGAGCTGTGAAGATCACCAAGATAATTGAAGTATTTTTGAAAATTACATTGCTCTCATTAGTAGTGTCTCAGGGCCAGTACACAACACTAAAAGATTATATGCAAACAGTCCCGATATTTCCTCAGCCCCGATACTTCTTCATGTTATTGATAGGCACTGCATTCGTATTAATCATGCATAGGTTTCCATGGGAGAAATTATTGCTATCGGCTTCAAATTTTAAAAAACCCACTTGACGTCATTAATTTTGTGGAGATAAGTTATAAAATGCTATCCATTCATATATAAGTAAACTTTCTGGTAAACTTCAAACAAAAAGGATATGTCCTTACATTTCACAAAGTAGGTTCATTACTTCCAATACAAAAATGTGTTCAAGAAAATGAGGACCAACATTCAAACACCAGGAAATGTGTGGGCTAGGAATGTGATGAGCACAGTTTTGAACGATTTGCTGGACACTTTCTTGTTTACCCTGTGTACTGGGATGTAATCAGAACTAGTCAAGAAAATGTGAATTATAAAACCCTTCTCACAATAAAAACCAAAGGAAAATATTTAGATAAAAGTTAAGAAAATGGTGAATGACAAACCATTTGCCTTACAGACACGTGTACAAATTGATTATTTTCCTGTCTATTTTGGTTGTATAGAATAAGGACAAATAAATGATAGTTAACAATATTTAGTATTTGTTATTTTAGACATGTTAGATCTTATAAAACGCCCTTATGTTTTAGTCTGAAGGGAAACATTTACATTTTAGGAAAAAAATTATAGCTAAATAGAATTAAAAACATTTTTTCTGATAGGAACTTGGGTAAAACATGGAGTTAAAAAGCTGTGGGTAAAAGTTTAGAAGATTAAGCAGATTAGCAAGAAGGCATAGTGAAAAGAAAATGTGAATAAGTGAATGGTAAAAGGAGGCAGAATTAATAGCAAATGCCTAGGTAGTGCCCACTATAGGTCAAGCAAGGCTATGGAGCACGCGAGCATGTGTGTTTGTATGTGTGTGTGAGTATGTGTGTATATTCCTAATAGGAAATTTACTAGTCTCATTTGCAACTAAGGAAATCAAAGTGGAGAGATATTCACTAACTACCTGCCCATTAATGTAGAGCTGGAATCAAATCCAGGAAGCTGACTCCTGAGTATGTGGTTTTATTCACTATAATACACTGCCTTTTAAGTAATTCTATTAAAGAGGATTTATAAAAGATAATTTAGAAAAGCCAAGGAGACAGAAAAATATGAAAAACTCAAATGTGACTTTGGGATTCATTTTTGAGAGAAAAATAGTTAATATCCCTCACCATAAGGCAATGCTAATGTTGTATCAGTATCAAAGAAAGGACAGGTGATTTTGTCCTTTCTCTTTGAAATTCAATTTATGATGTCCAATGCTGTAAATATCCAGCAGCAATAGCTGTGCTCTATAAATATTTAACACAAATGAAGTCATAAGTATAACTCAGACTAAATGCTAATTAAAAAATATAAGAAGTTTGGTAGTTACTCCCCCACCCACAAACTTCCAGATGGTGTTTAATAGGTATATGTGACTATATTTAAGAATGGCATAATTTAAATAATAATTCAAAAGCAATTTGTCAGTTATAGGAAGCAGCATTGGTAAAAATTCTATGACTTTTATCACAGTCCTTTTACTAGATAGCTCTCCTTTATTTATCCACTTTACTACCAAGTTTCTTGCCTCTGATTTACTAATTCTAAACTATTTTATTTTGTTGTTATGGTCTCGAGAAAACGTAATATATAAACCACAGAGAACTTTAAGGAAGCTAGATTTAACTACAAGCAACCTAAAAGGGCTCCAATCTTCTTAATATTATTTAACTAATGTAAAATAATAATCCCAAAGATAGAAAATCATCTCACAAAATAATCTTAAATTGAAGACATAGGAATACATGTAACCAGTTAAACATCCAGAAAATATTAACTAATATCAATAACATGCCACACAGGTTCAACATAATTGGGCTGAGATTAACCAACTATAATTGTTTCAGTTATTGGTTATCCCTGTTCTATGAGTTGTTAAGAAGTATGTATGTATATTTGCGTGCACATGGGTGTATTTTATGGATTTCTGAATTTTTAAAATCAATTTTATCTTTAGCTGAGTTTCTTGAACCATAAACATACCAAATTAATTCACTAAATTAGTAACAACTTATATATAAATTCTAATTAATGTTTACCAAGTTGATTGAGTACACACTGAATTTCTTTTTCTTCTCTTTTCAAGATGGAGTTTTGCTCTTGTTTCCCAGGCTGGAGTGCAATGGTGCAATCTCAGCTCACGGTAACCTCCACCTCCTGGATTCAAGTAATTCTCCTGCCTCAGCCTCCTGAGTAGCTGGAATTACAGGCATGTGCGATCACGCCCACCTAATTTTCTATTTTTAGTAGAGATGGGGTTTCTCCATGTTGGTCATGCTAGTCTCGAACTGCCGACCTCAGATGATCCACCTGCCTTGGCCTCCCAAAGCACTCGGATTACAGGCATGAGTCACCACGCCCATCCCACACTGAATTTCAATGAGTAAGGCTTTATGTATAACACAGTTTTGCTTTTCAAAAGTAAACAAACAATTTAATAGCTTTTCTTTTCTTTTTTTTCATTAGTTGAAATAATAGGTTGAATTTGGTTTTCTGAGTCTTCTACCTGTATTATAACTAAAATAGTGCAAATTCTCATCGAAAAATAGGATATAATTTTTTTTAATCTTTCAAAAATTTTGTGTTTGGATTTTTGTTGGTATATAGCGGGTATATATATTTATGGAGTTCATGAGGTGTTTTGATACAGGCATGCAATGCTTATTAATTACATAATGGAAAATGGGATATCCATCCCCTCAAGCATTTATCCTTTGTGTTACAAACAATCCAATTATAGTATTTTTGTTATTTTAAAATGTACAATTAAATTATTACTGACTACAGTCACTCTGTTGTGCTATCAAATACTAGGCGTTATTGTTTTTAACTATATTTTGTACTCAATAACCACTCTCACACCTCTCCCCACACTGCCCTGTTTCCCTTCCCAGCCTCTGGTTACCATCTTTCTACTCTCTAACTCCATGAATTCAGTTGTTTTGATTTTTAGATTCCACAAATAAATGAGAACATGCGATATTTTGTCTGTGCCTGATTTATTTCACTTAGCATAATGACCTCCAGTTTCATCCATGCTGTGGCAAATAACAGGATCTCATTCTTTTTTATGGCTGAATAGTACTCCATTGTGTATAAGTACAACTTTTTTCATTCATCTGTTGATGAACACAGGTTGCTTCCAAATTTTGGTTATTTTGAACAGTGCTTCAACAAACATGGGAGTGCTGTGCAGAAGCTTTTTAACTTGATGTGATCCCATTTGCTCACTTTTGCTTTGGTTGCCTGTGCTTGTAGGGTAGTGCTCAAGAAACTTTTGACCAGACCAATCTGTGAGAGAGGTTTCCCTGATGTTTTCTTGTAGTAGTTTCTCTGTTTGAGGTCTTAAATTTAAGTCTTTAGTCCATTTTGGATTCATTTTTGTATACGGCTATTTTTATGTATCTTCATTTTTCTTCATACGGATATTCGGTTTTCCCAGCACCATTATTGAAGAGACTGTCTTTCCTCCAGTATATGTTCTTAGAACATTTGTTGCCCCCAGTATATGCTCTTAGAACATTTGTTGAAAATGAATTTGATATAAATGTGTGGGTTAGTTTCTAGTCTATTCTATTTTATTCTGTTTCATTGGTCTATGTATCTCTTTTTATGCCAGTACCATGCTGTTTTGGTTCCTATAGCTCTGTAGTATAATTTGAAGTCAGGTAAAGTGATTCCTTCAGTTTTATTTTTTACTTAGGATAGCTTTGACTATTCTCGGTCTTGTGTGGTTCCATATACATTGAAGGATTTTTTTTTTTATTTCTGTGAATAATGTCATTGCTATTTTTATAGGAATTTCATTGAATCTGTAGATTGATTTGAGTAGTATAGATGTTTTAACAGTATTGAGTCTTCTAATCAATGAACATTGAATATCTTTTCATTTTTTTTTGGTGTCCTCTTCAATTTCTTTTATTATGGTTTGATAGTTTTTATTATAGAGACCTTTTGCATTTTTGGTATTTAATTCTTAGTAATTCTTAGACATTTACTTTTATTTGTGGCTGTTTTACGTGGGATTACATTGTTATTTCTTTTTCAGATTGTCTGCTGTAGCATAAAGAAATGCTACTGATATTCATATGTTGATATTATATCCTGCAACTTTACTGAATTAGTTTATCAGTTCTAATAGGGTTTTATGTGTGAAGCCTTCAGGTTTTTGTAAATATAAGACCATATCATCTGCAAACAAGAATAATTTGACTTCTATCTTTCCAATTTGGATACCTTTTATTTCTTTCTCTTGCCTAATTGCTCTAGCTAGGGCTTCCAGTACTATGTTGAATAACACTAGTGAATGTGGACACCCTTGTCATGTTCCAGAACTTAGTGGAAAGACTTTCAGTTTTTCACCATTTAGCATGATCCTAGTGGTGGTGTATTATGTTGAGGTATGTTACTTCTATACTGTTGCTTTGGGCTTTTTATTATAGGGGAATATTGATTCTTATCAAATACTTTTCAGCATCAATTGAAATGATCAAATGGGTTTTGTCCATCATTCTGTTCATATGATTATCACATTGTTTGGTGCGCATGTGTTGAACCATCCTTGTATCCCAAGAATAAATCACACTTGGTCATGATGAATGATCTTTTTAATGTATTGCCAAATTCAGTTTTCTAGTATTTGTT
>NW_012111364.1:7577741-7605299 GCF_000951035.1 Colobus angolensis palliatus
AAAAGAGTGCATACTATGTGAATTCACTTCTGTAAAGATAATGTCCCTTTTTAGAGAAATAGTAACTGGGATGCATCATGAGGAGTTTTATGGGTGCTGGTATCCTATTCTTTTTTTTTTTTTTTTTTCTGGAGACAGAGCCTCACTCTGTTACCCAGGACAGAGTACAGTGGCACGATCTTGGCTCACTGCAAGCTCCGCCTCCTGGGTTCACATCATTTTCCTGCCTCAGCCTCCTGAGTAGCTAGGACTACAGCCATCCACCACCATGTCTGGCTAATTTTTTGTATTTTTAGTAGAGACAGGGTTTCAGTGTATTAGCCAGGATAGTCTTGATCTCCTGACCTCGTGATCCACCACCTCGGTCTCCCAAAGTGCTGGGTTTATAGGCATGAGCCACCGTGCCTGGCCCTGATGGAGATTTTTACTACAGCTTTGATTTCATTACTTAATGTTCTACTTAGTTTTTTAATTTCTTCATGGTTGAATGTTGGTAGATTGTATGTGTCTAGTAATTTGTCCACTTTTCTACATTTTCTAACCTGTTGGCACATAGTTGCTCATAGTACCCACTAATGATCCTTTCAATTTCTACACTTAGCAGTTGTAAGGTCTCCTTTATCATCTGTGATTTTATTTATTTGGATCTTCTCTCATATTTTCTTAGTTACTCTGGCTAAAGTTTTGTCACTTTGGTTTAACTTTTCAAAAAACCAGCTTTTCCTTTCATTCACTTTTGTATTATTTTCTTCATTGTAATTTCATTTATTTCCGCTCTAATCTTCATTATTTCTTTTCTTCTAACTAATTTTGGTTTGATTTGCTCTTGCTTTTCTGGCTCTTTAAGATGCAACATTAGGTTGCTTATTTGAAGTTTTTTTTTTTTTTTTATGTAGGAACTAATGACAATACAGTTTTTTCTTAGTACTGCTTTTGCTGTATCCCATAGGTTTTGGTATGTTGTGTTTGCATTGTCATTCATTTCAAGACGTTTTTTTAAAATTTCTTTTTTAATTCCTTTATTGACCTACATTGGTCATTCAGTTTGGTCATATTGTTTTTAATTTCCATTTATTGCATAATGTCCAGAATTCCTTTTGTTATTAATTTCTAGTTTTATTATATTGTCATCAGAGAAGATGCTTGATATTATTTCAATTTTTTTGAATGTTTTAGACTTGTTTTGTGGCCTAACATATGGTATATCCTTGAGAATAATCTATGTGCTGAGAAGAAAAAAATGTGTGTTCTGTAGCTCTTGGATGAAATGTTCTGTAAACATCTATTATATCCATTTGGTCTATAGCATAGATTAAATCCAATGTTCCTTTGTTGATTTTTGGTCTGGAAGATTTGTCCAATGCTAAAAGTTGAAGTCTCTACCTATTATTGTATTGAGGCCTATCTCTCTCTTTAGCTCTAATAATATTTACTTTATATATCTGGCTGCTCCAGTGTTAGGTGTATCTATGTTTAAAGTCATTATATCACCTTGCTGCATTGACCCCTTTGTCATTATATAGTGACTTACTTTGCCTCCTCTTGTAGTTTTTGTCTTGAAATCTATTTTGTCTAATTTAAGTGTAGTCACTTGTGCTCATTTTTGGTTTTCATTGGCATGAAATATATTTTTCTCATCCCTTGATTTTTAGTCTCTGTGTGATTTTATATGTGAAGTGTGTCTCTTGTAGGCAACAGATCATTGGTTCTTATTTTCTTGTCCATTCAAACACTCTAGGTCTTCTGATTAGCGGGATTAGTCCTTACATTCAATGTTATTATTGATAAGTAACGACTTAGCTTCTTCCATTTTGTTATTTGTTTTTCAGTTGTTTTGTGGTCCTCTCTTCCCTCTTCTCTTCCTTCTGTCCTCTTTTTTTTTGTGAAGGTGATTTTCTCTGGTGATATGATTTAGTTTCTTCCTTTCAATTTTTTGTGTATCTCTTGTAGGTTTTGGTTTGAGGTTATGAGGGTAGCAAATATTATCGTATGACTTATAATTTTAAGCTGATAATAACTTAACTTTTGTTGCATAAACAAGCAAAAATTAAAGTAATAAAAACTCCCTGTATTACTTTCACCCTCTCACTTTAATTTTTTATTTTTTTACATCTTATTATAATGTTGATGTCTTCAAAAATTGGGGAAGTTTTTATTTTTGAATGATTTATCATTTAGTCTTTCCACTTAGGATAAGAGTAGTTTATACACCTCAATCCCAGTGTTATAATATTCCATGTTTTTCTGTGTACTTACTATCATCAGTGAGTTTTGTAGCTTCAGGTAATTACTTATTGCTCATTAACATTCTCTTCTTTCTGATTGAAGAATTCTCTCTGGAAATTTTTGTAGAAAATGTCTGGTTTTGATAAAATCCCTCAGCTTTTGTTTGTCTGGAAAAGTCTTTATTTCTCCTTCATGTTTGAAGGATAATTTCATCAGATATATTATGTTGGTGCAAAAGTTATTGCAGTTTTTGCCATTCCCTTTTAATGCAATAACTTTTGCACAAATCTAAAATCACACTAACTATTGCACCAATTTAATACTGTTCTAGGGTAAAAGTTTTTTCCCTTCAGCACTTTAAATGTGTCATGTCCCTCTCTCCTGGTCTGTAAGGTTTGCACTGAAAAGTCTGCCAGATGTATGGGAGTTCTATTGTATCATACTTGTTTCTTTTTTCTTGATGTTTTTAGAATATTTTCTTTATCCTTGACCTTTGGAAGTTTGATTATTAAATGACTTGAGGTAGTCTTCTTTGGGTTAAATCTGTCCTGTGTTCTATAACCTTCTTGTACTTGGTTATTGATATATTTCTCTAGGTTTTGGAAGTTCTGTTATTATCCCTTGAATAAACTTTCTACTGCTATCTCTTCCTCTACCTCCTCTTTAAGGCCAATAACTTTTATATTTGCCCCTTTGAGGCTATTTTCTAGATCCTGTAGGTTGATTTTAGAGTGCTAGGTCTTGAGAGAACTTAGGCAGTAGTCTTTTTCTTCATTTTTCATTTGTCTCTTCTGAGTGTATGTTTTCAAATAGCCTGTCTTCAAGCTCACTAATTCTTTCTTCTGCTTGATCAGTTCTGCTGTTAAAGGATTCTGATGCATACTTCATTATGCTGATTGCATTTTTTTGGCTCCAGAATTTATTCTTGATTCTTTTTAATTACTTCTGTCTCTTTATTAAATGTATCTAATAAAATTCTGAATTCATTCCCCATGTTTTCGTGAATTTTATTGAGTTTCCTGAAAACAGCTATTTGGAATACTTTATCTGAAAAATCATATATCTCTGTTTCTTTGGTCCCTTGTGCCTTATTTAGATTATTTGGTGAGGTCATGTTTTCCTGGATCCTCTTGATACTTGAAGATGTTTGTCTGTGTCTGGGCATTAAAGATTAGGTATTTATTGTAGTTTTCTCACTCTGGGCTTGTTTGTACCCTTTCTTCTTGGGAAGGTTTTCCAAATATTCAAAAGACTTTGGGTGCTGTGATCTAAGCTGAATCTACTTTAGGAGTACACCAAACAGTAATACTGTGCTTTTTGCAGACTTATAGAAGTACCACCTTATCCTGGACAAAGTCCAAAAGACTCCTCTGGATTACCAGGAAAACACTATTGTTCTCTTCTCCTTACTTTCTCCCAAACAAATGGAGTCCCTGTCTCTATTCTGAGCCACCTGAAACTAGGGGTGGAGTGGCCCAGATATCCTGTGGCTATCATCACTATGACTGTACTGGATCAGACCTAAAGTCAGTACTGCACAGGGTCTCGTCCAAGGCCTGCTGTAACCACTCCCTAGCTACCGCCTCCGCCTGTGTTCTCTCAAGGTCTGGCACTCTAAAAATACCAGATGCCAAACTCAGTCAGATTTGTGTTTTTTCCTTCAGGGTGGTGATTTGTCCCAGACCCCAAAGGGGTCCAGAGGTGCCATATGGGAGCCAGGGACTAGAGTAAAAATCCTTAGAAGTCTATTCTCATGTTCTATTGTACTGCGGCTGAGCTGGCACTCAAACCACAAGACACAGTCCTCACTCTTCTTTTGCCTTCCCAAAGCCAGAGGAGCCTCATCCAATGGCCACTACCATCCCAGGCCCATGGAGAGTATGACCAGACTATAGCCAATGTACCCCTAAGCCCTAAGGGTTCTTCAGTAAGTTTGTGGTGAATGCTGCCTGGCTGGGATTCACCCTTCAGGACAGTGGGCTCCCCTCTGAGCCAGAGCAGGTCCAGAAATGCCATTCGAGAGTCAAGTCCCAGAATTGAGGCCCCTAGAGCCTGCTTGGTGCTCTCCACTTCGGCGACCAAGCTGGTGCCTAAGGTCCAAAGCCAAGTCCTATTTACTTTTCCCTTTGCTTTTTTGAAGGGGAAGGAGTCTTGCCTTGTAGCCACCACAGCTGGTAATGCACTGAGTCTCACCTGTAGCCAGCAAATCTCAGAGTCTTACCCAAGGCCCTTGATGTAGTACCTGGGTATCAGTGTTTATTATTCAGGGCCCAAGGACTCTTCAGTTAGCAGGTAATGAATCCTCCCAGGACTAGGTCCTACCATTCAAGGCAGCAGCTTCCTTTCTATCCTAGGGAGTGTCTAGAAACGTCATCTAGAAGCTAGAGCCTAGAAAAGGGGCCTCACAGCTCTGACCATTGACCTATTCTGCTGTGACTCAGTTGGTGTCCAAGAGGCACAACAAAGTCCTCCACAGTCTTTTGTCTCCTTTCCTCAGTCAGAAGAAAGGTGTCTTTTTTGGAGTCATGAGCTGTGCAGCCTGGGGTTAGGAGAAGGGTGATGCCAGCACTCCTGTGGCTGTCCTTGTTGGTGTCTCAATAGGTCTCATGTTTCCCCAGTCTGTTGGCTCTAGGCCTCTATCTGCACTAGGATTCACCCAAGGTTTTGCAGTCCTTGTGGCCTAGACTTCCTCTCAAAATTATTTAGGGTCGCAGAGCACTTTAGCCCATGTGAGATCTCAAGTTTCAATGTTGAGACCGGGATTCTCCTCTGACTATGGCTGGCTTAAATGTTCCCTCAATGGGTGGGGTCACCTGATTTGGGTCCGGTTTTGTTTTTCTGCTATAATAGGGCAACACTGAGACAGTCCCTCTGCCTAGTGCACAGAAACTCCCTCTGCAGCATGCCACCACTGCCAGGGAAGGGTGCTGTCAGCGATTGATGACTGTTTTTGTTTTGCATGGTTTTGTTTTTTTCCTCTTCAGTGCCTGTTTCAGAGATATGAAGTTAAAACAAGGTACTGTGGTGCTCACCTGATTTTTGGTTCTTATTAAGATGCTTTTTTAGTGTAAATAGTTGTTGAATTGGTATCCTTGTGGGGGAAATGATTGGTGGAGACTTCTGTTCCACCGTTTTGCTCTACCTCAACCCCCTGTAAATTTATTAATGCTCTGATAGAGTACCTTGTATAATGGCTAAGAAAATAGCATCTCAAGTGTATTCAAGTTTAAAAGAACTCTAGGAATCACCTAATATGATAAATTTATTGTACAGATGTTAAAAATAAATCCTAGAGAGATCAAGTAATTCAATAAAGTTTTCAAAACCATTTTTTTATTACAAATGAAACTAAATACTATGCCTACTAAACAATAGTCCATGGCCCTTTATAGCATTCAACTGTCCTAAATTATAGTCTCTGGAACAGTAGGGTTCTAATAGATGTTAATAGTTATTCTGGAAAAAAAAAAAAAAAAAGAAAAAAGAATACCTCAGCAGGAAGGTCATTTCAGGAACAGCTTTGCTACTTCCAAGGTATGGACAGATTCTAAATAAGCCAAAAGGGAAATTACAGTAACCTAGTGTTATTAACTGTTACTGATGTAAGATAAAGGAATACAAGGAGGAGAACCTAACCTAAACATGAAACGAAAGATCCATATGTGAAAGGCTATGTTTAGGAATCATGATTTTCTATCAGAGACAAAAACAGGAAAAACCAGTAGAATTGAAACCGAAGGAATAAGTACATGAATGTCTTTCTTTCTTCTTATGTTGTAAGTCAAACCCATAGTAAAGTTAGAGAGCTAGGAAATCTGTTGCTGCAACACATACAGGTCAGTCTTTCAAGGCAGAGAGCAGAGTAGAAAAGGATGAACTGGAAATATAGGTAAGAAAAATAGAAGATATATAGCAATATAGTCATATAAGTTCTGAAAATAATTAGTTAATTAAAAGGTTTGTTCACAGGATCTCTTTACTAAGAATGTTTAAATCTTTACTAAGAATCTCTACTGAGACTCTGTAAAATTGAAAACAATCAGTGTGTTCAAAAGTAGTTTGGACCTGGAAATTTTTTTTCAAGAGACAAATATTTACATTTTGCATGTAAAATAGCATACAATAATGGTTCATAAAACCTTGTAAGATAATGCCTTTCCATAAAACTGTGAGATCTTAGCAGTGAAATTCTCTTTAATCAAATGTAGTATTTTTATAAGGTTTCTGGCATTTTGAAGACATTGTGTAGACAATCTATTTCTAGAATTCTTGTACCAGAATAACCAAGTTAATATGACTTTGTGTTCTGCTGATGGTTCTAAACAGAAGCAACAGTATAACATATTTAAAGGCAGTTTCAAAGTCCTACTCATCTTTTTGCATTGCTTTAATACTCTTCACCAATGTTCCACACACACACAAATACTTTATAGTTAACATAGTTCGTGTTCACCCAAAATTCATATGTTGAAACCTTTTCACAAAGTGATGGTATGAGAAGTAGGGGTCATTTGGGAGGTAGTTAGGTCATGAAGGTTGATCCCTCATGAATGGAATTAGTGTTCTAACAAAAGAGGCCCCAGAAAGAAGCCTTGCCCCTTTGACTATGTGAGGACACAACTAAAAGGCACCACTTGTGAATCAGGAAATGGACTCTTACCAGAAACTAAATCTACCAGTGACTTGATCTTGGATGTCCCAGTCTCCAGAACTGTGAAAAATAAATTTACATGGTGTATAAGCTGTGTGGCCCATGGTACTTTGTTAAACAGCCTAAATTATCTAAGAAACATCGTTATTCTAATACTAAATTTTAAAAGGCTTTTATGCTACATGTGAAGTGACATAATATCACTTAAGGACAGACTGTGATAAGTTAAAGATGTTCACACTAAACCCTGAACTAATCACTAAAGTAACAACAACAACAACAAAAATGTTACTAGGACAACAAAGGAAATAAAATTTAATCATAAAAAAAATTCAAAAAAGGGAGAAAAACATTAACAATAAAGTGTAAAATAATAAACAACAACAGATGAGACAAATAAAAAACAGACAGTAAGATGACATAGTACAACTTACGTATATCAGTAATCACACTAAACTGCTGTGGTATAAATACTTCCATTAAAAGGAGGAGATTTTCAGATTGGATAAAATCACACACCATAACTATATGATGATCATAAGTAACAAACTTCATAAAGACAAAAATAGGTTTAAAATAAAATAGAAAAAATAGACCATGTTAATACCACTAAAAACAAAATTTCAATGGCTATAACCATGTCAGAAAAAGTAGATTCATCAATCTAGCAAAAGTACATAGCATTTCCAAATGTTTATTATCTTAATGAACTTTAATATACATAAAGCAAAAATTGATAGAAATGTAAGGAGAAATGGAAAAGTCCACCATTATAGCCAGAGATCCCAATATCTCTCTTTCAATAAATAACAAAATGTAGACAGAGAATCAGTACAATTATAAAAAAAAAAATTAAAAACACATTAAATCACCTTGACATAATCACATTTTTTTGACCACTCCTCCCAACAACAGCAGAATGTACAGTCTTTTTAAGTGCACCTGGAACATTTAGTAGGATAGACCATCTTCTGAGCAATAAAATGTTTTAATACGTTTAAAAGAATTCAACTATTACAAAGAATGTTCTCTAACCACAATGAAATTAAATTAGAGATTGATTACAGAAAGACATTTGGAATATTCTCAAATGTTTGGAACCACATGAATAATTTTAAATAACTAATGGGTAACAGAAAAAAATAGAATACAAATTAAAAGTATTTTGAATTGAATAACAGTAAAAGCATAGCATATCAAAACATGTCATTTGCCACTAAGTAGTACATGATGGGAATGTATAGTATTAAATGTCGATATAAGAAAAGAATAAAGTCCTCAAATAAACAACTTCAACTTAAAAAACTGAGAAAAGATCAGCAAAATAAGCCCAAAGCAAGGAGAATGAATAACATTATAAAAATAAATATGAAAATCCTAAAATATAAAACAGAAAAACAGCATAGAAAAATCAGTGAAACAGTTTCTTTGATTAAACCCCAAATCAACAAGCCTTTCACCAAACTTATCAGGAAAGAAAGAAGAAACAAATTACTAATATCAGGAATGAGATAGGTGATGTTATATCAGTACAGGTTCTATAAATATTTACAGGATAACAAAGAAATTTTGTAAATGGTTTATGGCTTTAAATTTGATAGTTTCAATGAAATGAAAATGTTCCTTGAAAAATACAAACTATGAAGGTTCACTTAAGAAGAAATAGATATCATGAGTAGTTCTATATCAGTTAAAGAAATTAAATATGTAGTTAAAAACCTACTGAAAAAGAGAATCCTAGGCCAGATAACTATATGGGTGAGTTCTACCAAACATTTAAGAACGTAATCCTATCAATTTTACACAATCTCTTCCAGAAAGTTGCAAGCAGAGAACATTCTCCAACTCATTCTGTGAAGGCAGCAATACACTGATACTCAAACCAGACAAATATGTTACAAGATAATGAAACATACAAACTAATATCCTTCATTAATAAATGCAAAAATTTTAATCAAAACTTTAGCAAATTGAATTTAATGACATATTAGAAGGATAAGAATTGATCACTGGAATGCAAACCCAGTTTAAAATTAAAATATCAATGCAATTAAACATATTAACAACAATAAAAGTATGACCATCTCAATATACTCAGGAAAAAACCTTTCCAAAACTCCAACATCCATTTCTGATGAAAGATATAGCCAAAAGGGGAAATCCTCAACCTAATGAAGAACTTCCATGAAAATCCTACCGCTAACACCATATTTAATGGTAATAAGTTACACACTTTATCCCTAAGGTTAGGAACAAGGCAAGGATGCCTGCTATTATCACATATATTCCACTAGAAGGTATAGGCAGTGCACACAGGCAAGAAAACTATGTAATTATTCAAATTGGAAAATAAAAATAACACTATCTCAGTTTGCAGAAGTGATAATCTATATAGAAAATCAAATAGAATCTACAAAAATTCTAGAAATACTATAAAAATTTAGCAATATTGCAGGATACAAAATCAAAATAGTAAAAGAAACTGCATTTCTATATTCCACCAATGATTAATCTGAAATTGAAATTTAAAAACACCCTTACAATAACATTAAAATATAAAATGCAAAAAGATATGCAAGACCAGCAAATCAAAAACTGTAAAACTGGCCGGGCACGGTGGCTCAAGCCTGTAATCCCAGCACTTTGTGAGGCCGAGACAGGCGGATCACAAGGTCAGGAGATCGAGACCATCCTGACTAACATGGTGAAACCCCGTCTCTACTAAAAAACACAAAAAACTAGCCGGGCAAGGTGGCAGGCGCCTGTAGTCCCAGCTACTCGGGAGGCTGAGCCCAGGAGAATGGCCTGAACCCGGGAGGCGGAGCTTGCAGTGAGCTGAGATCCAGCCACTGCACTCCAGCCTGGGTGACAGAGCGAGACTCCGTCTCAAAAAAAAAACAACAAAACTGTAAAACAATTATGAGAGAAATTAATGAAGGTCTAAGAAAAGGAGAAATGCAAAGGAGACATAAACTGAGAAATGTTTATGAAATGTCAATTTAAGATACCAGTTTTTCCTAAATTAATGTGTATATTAAATGAAAACTGAAAGTTTTTTTCAGAAATTGAGTAGCCAATTTTAAAATTCACATGGCAATACCAAAGTCCCAAAATAGCAAAAAGTAATATTTTACAAGAGGAATAAAGTTGAAGTACTTCCTAATTTCTGTTGTTATTGTTATTGTTATCGTTGGTGGTGATGGTGGTGACAGCGTCTCGTTCTGTCACCTAGGTTAGAGTGCAGTGGCGTGATCTCGGCTCACTGCAACCTCTGCTTCCTGGGTTCAAGTGATTTTCATGACTCAGCCACCAGAGTAGCTGAGTTTACAGGTGTGCACCAGGTCCAGCTAACTTTTGTATTTTTAGTAGATACGGAGTTTCACAGTGTTAGTCAGGCTTGTCTCAAACTCCTGAGCTCAACTGATCTGCCTGCCTCGGCCTCCCAAAGTGCTAGGATTACAGGGTTAGCCATGGTGCCTGGCTCTAATTTCTATCTATAGAATAAAATCAAGATTATTACCTGACTTCAAGACTTAATATAGAACTGTAGTAATGAAGACAGGTGATATTTGACACAAAGATAGGAAAAATAAATCAATAGAGCTAAGCAGAGAATCCAGTAAGAGACAAACATTTGTGGAGAATTGATTTATGACAAAGGTACAAATACAAGTCAGTAAAAGAAAGACAATCTTTTTTTAAAACAAGTGATGTTAAAATAATTAGATATCTATAGGCAAAACAAAAAAAAAGTATTTTTTTGTACTACATATAAAAATTCCTTTAAATTTGATCATAAAAAAGTATAAAATGCAAAACTACAATACTTACAGACAGCTAAAAGAAAGGCTTTTTGACCTTGAGTTACACAAAAACTTCTTAGACATGATTTCAAAAATATGATTTATGAAAGAATAAATTGTTTAATTGGATTTTATCAAAACTAAAATCTTCTGCACTTTCAAAGGCACAGTTTAAAAAAGAAAAATACAACCTACAGACTATGACAATATAGTTGCAAATCATATATCTGATATCGGTATTTTAAAAATGAGACAAATATCTTAACAACTGTTGACCAAAAAAGATGTAAGAATGGCAAATAAACAGAAAAATGATGCTCAACATTTTCATCATTAGGGAAATGCAAATTAAAATTATATCTAGATGCCATTACACAGCTAGTAAAATGGCTGAAATGAAAATTACTGACTGATTATACCAAGTGTTAGTAAGCATGTGGAGCAACTAAAACTTGCATCAATGCTGATGGATGCTTAAAATGGCAAAGCTACTTTGGAAAAGGGTGTGGCAATTTCTTGAAAGTTAAGTATACACTTTGAATATGACGCAATCATTCTGCAACTAAATATTTACATGATAGGAAAAGTGCTACAAAGGCTGATACATGAACGTTTCTACCAGCTCTATTTTTAATAGCTAAAAAGTAGAAATAATCCAAATGTCCGTGAACAAGTTAGTGAACAAACAAACTAATTATATATTCTTGCAGTGAAATACTACTCAGTAACAAAAAGGAATTAACTGTTGTTACATACTATAATACAAATGAATTTCAAAATTTGTGCTGAGTTAAAGATGTCAGAATGAAAAGCATATTGATATAAAGTTCTAGAAAGTTCAAATTTAATGAGTAGTGACAGAAAGTGCTTGAGGAGGGGAAGAGGAAGGATACAAGAATTACAAAGGAGCATGAAGAAAGTTTTTGAATGATGTATATGTTCATTACTGTGACTGAGGTGAAAGCTTCATGGGTGTATATATAACAGTGTCTTCCAAAAAGTGTAAGACAAGAGAACACTTCTTAAATAATTCTGTAAATATAGAATTAATCTAATACAAAAACAGTTGAAGATTTTACAAGAAACAGAAACTACAGACAATAGCTATCATAAACACAGATGCAAAAATCCTCAACAAAATATTAGGAAATCAGTTCCAACAATGTATAAAAAGAAGTATATACTAAGACCAAATGAGATTTATAGTAGCTATGCAATGATGTTTTGAACATTTCAAAATAATGCATTCGGCACACCAACAGGCTATAGTACATTAAGAGTATTTGACACTTTAAAAACTCATTAATGGTAAAGAAAAAAGTTGTTAAACTAAAAATAGTGAGAAACTTCCTAAACTTGACAAAGAACATCTGCAAAAAGCCTAAAGCTATTGTCATGCTTAACAGTAAGAAATTGCATGTTTTCTTGCTACATTCCAGAGTAACACAAGGATGTCTCTTCATCACCCTTATTCAGAATTGTACTAGAAGTCATAGCTAGTGCAATAACACAAGAAAAATAAAGAGCATACATATTGAGTAGTGAGAAAATGTTAATAACAAAACAACTTTCAGAACTCAACAGTGAAAACAGAGTGGGCAACATATATGAAGATACATTTCAGCTAAGAACATCTTCAAAATAATTATCCATTACAAAAAATGAAAATAAAATCACCATATCACTACACACACATCAGAATTGCTAAAATGAAATATATTAACATCAAATGCTAGTTGGAATGTGCAGAATTTATTTCACTTTGTTGCTAGTGAGGATATGAAAGAAATGGTCCTGATACTCTGCAAAACAGTTTGACAATTACTTAAAAAATTAAACATCCACCTACCACCTGACTCAGTAATTGAACTGCTGGACTTTTATCCAGGAAAATAAAAACTTCTACACTAATGTATAGAAAACCTGTACACTAATGTTTATAGTAGATTTATTTGTAATAGTTAAACACCACAAACAATCATCAGATGTTCTTCAATATGTGAATGGTTATACAAAGTGTCGTATAGCAATACCGTGGAATACTATTCAGGATTAAAAAAAATACTGTTACACACAAAAAACTGGGTAAGTTTCCAGATAATTTTGAGGAGTACAGAAACAATCCCAAAAGGTTATATAGTATATGAATTCATTTATATTATATTCTTGAAATTTAAAATATTATGACAATGGAGAACAAATTAGTGGTTGCCAAGGTTAAAGAGGGGTGAGGTAGGAGAAAATTAGGTGTGATTATAAAAGGTTAACATGAGAGTGCTTGTTGTGATAGAAATGTTCCATATCTTGACAGCACCAATGACAATCTCCTAGTAGTAATATGGTACTATAGTTTTGTAAGATGTTATCATTGGAGGAACTCGAGTAAAGGATTCACAGAATCTCTCAGAATTATTTATTTCAACTGTATGCAAATCAACAATTATCAGAAAATTAAAAGATTATAATTAAAAATTAGTTTGGTTAGTGTTTCTGTGCAGATATCTAGTTTGTACTTGCAAATTATGAACATTAAGTGAAAAATATTTGTATTTACTTAAGTATTCATTCTTATATTGTCTGGCATCTACTTCTTTTATTTATTTACTTATTTTTGAGATGGAGTTTCGCTCTTGTTCCCCAGGCTGGAGTGCAATGGCGGGATCCTGGCTCACTGCAACTTCCACCTTCCGGGTTCAAGCGATTCTCCTGCCTCAGCCTCCCGAGGAGCTGGGATTACAGGCATGTGCCACCATGCCTGGCTAATTTTGTATTTTTAATAGAGATAGGGGTTTCTCCATGTTGGCCAGGCTGGTCTTGAACTCCCAACCTCAGGTGATTTGCCTGCTTCAGCCTCCCAAAGTGTTGGGATTACAGGCATGAGCCACTGTGCCCGGCAGTTTGGCATATACTTCTTAGGTTTTTTCCATTCTCTAATTTTGTTTAAAATCTGGAGATGTAGATAATCCAAAAAAGGAGTAGTACTTCCATAACCAATTAAGCAGAGCACATATATGTATATATTCAGTCTAATTTATATCCTTTACCTCCTAACAGAAAATACTTTTCTCGCTTTGTTGCTGACTCAAAGGTCCGATTCCCTGCCTGGAAGCTAACCTTGGCTAGATACCCAGAATTGTCTCTTCTATTCCCACAACCAACCTTTTTCAAAGACTCAGAAGACTAGATAAAAATTTTTGCATGTGTTGGATGACTCACAGAAGCACACACTATATGGTATGTGATTTTGCAGCCTTTCTTCTAAACCCAGACTTGCTTAGTTATGCATTCTTTAATGGGCCAAGAGTGCTACAACTTCCACTCTGCTCTACCAGCAGCTACAGGCTTGGATTTCTTTTTTTTTTTTTTTTTTTGAGACGGAGTCTTGCTCTGTCGCCCAGGCTGGAGTGCAGTGGCCGAATCTCAGCTCACTGCAGGCTCCGCCTCCCGGGTTTACACCATTCTCCTGCCTCAGCCTCCCGAATAGCTGGGACTACAGGTGCCCGCCACCTCGCCCGGCTAGTTTTTTGTATTTTTTTAGTAGAGACGGGGTTTCACCGTATTAGCCAGGATGGTCTCGATCTCCTGACCTCGTGATCCGCCCATCTCAGCCTCCCAAAGTGCTGGGATTACAGGCTTGAGCCACCGCGCCCGGCCTTGGATTTCTATCAATAATTAAATTTATTAAATGTAGTAACCTTTTGCAAGCACCAAGTTTAGTTAGCTAAAGCTTAAAAGAAAAGAACAGGCTACATAGTATCCACAGCCAGAGTATAGAGGAAACATGAGATCCCTAGATTCAGCCTCTGGTGTCCCAGTCATTTTATGCTAAGAAATGAGGTTGAATATGTGTAGACAAACTCAGCTCAGGGAAGCCAATAAGCTCTAGGGTCCCTTTAGCCTTTACAACAAGATAATCACTTAGGCCTTCCAATGTATATGAGTAGGAGTCCATGACCAGCTTCCATCTACAAAGGCAGTTGTGTGTCATCAAAGCTGGTTTTTCCTTATTTAATAAAAAATGTTGACAGTGTCTGGTTCAATACATATTTTGATCAGGTTCATATCTGCCTTGAATTTAGTATAGAGTTTTTAAAATGATTTTATGAGTATATAAGAATGATTGGCCAAGAATCAAATCCTCAGACATCTCTAAAGCTAAAGGAAATGACACAGAATCAGCTGTTCATCCTTTTCTTTGGGTTTCAGAGCAGGCTTCGAGGGGATATTACCATCAGTGGCTGCAAGGGACTTATTACTTCTTAGCATAAGGTGTCAGAGTCGCTGCGGAGATATGAGATGTCAGAGCCAAATTAAGGTGAGGAGAGGGATAGTCCAACATGGAATGTCAGAGCCTGAGTAGAGAATGTGCGGGTGAAGGAGCAGCCAAGTGTGTTTTGTCAGAGCTCAGGCACAGTAACAAGAAAATCCACAGAGAAAGGCAGTCCGGTTCAAGGCGTCAGAGCCTGATGGGAGGAAAAACAGGGTGTTAACTAGAGGCACCATCTAGTGACAAGTGCCAGAGATTCAGCAAGGTGAGGAAAGCATCAGCATGGGAAGCAATCTAGCAAGAGTATCAGAACTTGATCAGGATAAGGAGGGCATCCTTAGAGAAGGGTATCCTGGAGGGAGGTGTAAGTACACAAAGTGGCTGAGAAGGGAAAAGATAGGCAGGGTGAAGATCAGCTGCATGGTATCATTGCCAGTGTGTGGTGAGGAAGGGAGCCATGTAAAAGCAACAGAATTCTGAGAAGTGTGAGGAGGGCAACCATGTTGGGTGAAGCTGGTAGCAATGGCAGCAATAGGAGTTTGATAATGCATGTAAGGACTCATGAAATATATATATACACACATACATACACACCAAACATATATGTTTAGAATATATATATATTCATGTATGTTTAGAAAACAGTGGGAACTAATTTTCTCACTGTTACAGAAGAAATTATAAATATGGAAAAGGAAAATATTATAAGAAAGCATGGTGATAGTCTGGAATCAGAGGCTTCATTGTGAATTCATGGTTTTCAAAACATATAGATGGATACAGAAACAAATATACACATAAGTTTTCACTGTATTATATATTGTACTATAATTAAATATGTAATTATTTTACACTACTTGTGTTTGTACATACATATATTCCTTAGCCGTGTCCACTGAAAAGGCTGGGGAACAATAATGTCTCAACAACAATGAGCATACCCAACACAGATATAACTTCTAAATATTATTCTCCACTAAAAATAAAAACCAGCTACTGTCCTCAGAAAAATGTTGGCTTAACGGCTGGACCAGAAAAACTACAAGATGATCCTGGGTATCCTGGGCCAGAAAGCAAGTGAGCTCTCTAAAATAATGATGCAAATGCATGGAAAAGACATTGAAACTAGGTAAAGGGATTCCCACTGACCAAACCAGGACCATTTTAAGGAGCAAATTAAATAATGATACAATGATATGGAGTTAACCCGTTGACAAAGTACAAAACTATGTGTCTTTTCTGATATAAATATATGAAAAAATTAAAAGTTTCATGAGAAACAGTGTATTCTTAAAGTTTTAGTGTATCTCCTGATAGAATAATTATTAATTACAAAGGGAATAAGAATAACTTTAGTCTGGAAAATACCACCTAGGTCAAGTGATCAAAGCACACATCATCAGTTGGAATGAGACAAATTGAAGCCATGTGTTACTTCACTAGCTGTCAGTTGCTAATACTCTGACTTGTAAAATATTAATGAGTTTAAATAGTCAAATCCTGTTTGATCATTGTACACGTTAGTAGCAGACTAAAAAATTATGAATTAAAAAAAAATGTGTGCCTTTCTCCCAGGACATTGTAAGAAGGCCATTAGGAGTCCAGGTATCAATGTCATTTTTTCAAATGCTGAAGACTTTGGTGATGACATTGGCCCGACCACTTACCATCTCAGTCCTCTTACATAAGGTCTTTGAACTTTCTGGATCACAGTTGTTTATCATTTAAAATTAGTGATTGGACTGTGGTCGTTCAAGGGATTCCTACTAAAACTCTGGACATCCAACCAGAAAAGTAAGTTCATGCTCTTTAAAAGTATATACATTGCTATATTTGAAAATGTGTTTATCTGTACAATGAGATAACATTTGATTACAATTATGTAAACAAACTAATATTTCAGTATAATCAAATTGTCTCTCTTGACATAAAAGAAGAAACTTTCTGGTACAGTGTTAATGTTTAATTGACCATAACTGACGGCCTGAATTTTGTCTTTTACCCTGAGTAGTCAATGTTGCTATTATAGCATTAAAGTAGTATAACCAGTTGAAATGGTAATATGTCATTGCTAATGATCAAATGGTTCAATCACTGAAATAAGATTTCTTTTTTACAACTTATTTTACATTCAGAAGTGCACATGCAGTTTTGTTATGTAGGTAAATTGTGTGCCATGGGGGTTTGGTGTACAGATTATTTCATCACCCAGGTAATAAGCATGGCGCCCAATATGCAGTTCTTTTTAATCCTCTCCCTCCTCCCACTTCCTCTAACTTCAAGTAGGCCCAGTGGCTGTTGTTTCCTTCTTTGTGTCGTTCCCTTCTTTGTGTTGTTCCCTTCATGTTTTCTTAATGCAGTATTTGGTTTTCTGTTCCTGAATTAGTTTGCGTAGGATAATGGCCTCCAGCTCCATCCATGTTGCTGCAGAGAATAAGGTCTTGTGTTTTTGTTTTTCTTTCTTTTTTTTTTTTTGGCTGTGTGGTATTCCATGATGTATGAGTACCACAATGTCTGTATCCAATCTACCGTTCATGGGCATTTAGGTTGATTACATGTCCTTGCTATTCTGAACGATGCTATGATCAACACATGTATGTATGTGTCTTTATGGTAGAGCAATTTTTATTCATTTGGGAATGATATCAGTTCTTCCCTATACATCTGATAGAATTTAGCTGTGAATCCATCTGGTTCTGTGTTTTTTCTTAGTAGGCTTTTTATTACTGATTCAATTTTGGAACTTGCTATGGGTCTGTTCAGGGATTCAATTTCTGTCTGGTTCACACTTGGGAGGTTGTATGTTTCCAGGAGTTTGTTGATTTCTTCAAGATTTCTTAGCTTGTGTGCATAGAATTGTAGGTTGGTGCAAAAGTTACTCTGGTTTTTGCCATTGAAAGTAATGGTGAAAATCGCAATTACTTTTGCACCAATTTAATAGTAGTCTGAGGGTTTTTTTTGTATTTCTGTGGGGTCAGTGGTAATGCTCTCTGTCATTTCTGATTATGTTTATTTGAATATTCTTTCTCTTTGTTAGTCTAGCTAGCAGTCTATTTATGTTCATTATTTCAAAATACCAACTCAGGGTTTTATTGATCGTGTGTGTATGTGCTTCTATTTCCTTCAGTTCAGCTCTGATTTGGGTTACTTTTTGTTGTAGTTGGCTGGTCCCGAACTCCTGACCACAAGTGATCTGCCAGCTTCAGCCTCCCAAAGTGCTGGGATTGCAGGTGAGAGCCACTGCTCCCGGATGGATTTGGGCTATTTCTTGTCTTCTGCTAGATTTGGAGATGGTTTGCTCTTATTTCCTGAGTTCCTCTGGATGTGATATTAGGTTGTTAATCTGAGATCTTTCTGACTTCTTGATGTGGGCATTTAGTGCTATAAACTTCCCTCTTAACACTGCCTTAGCCATGTTCCAGAGACTCTGGTATGTTGTCTTTTTTCTCTAGTTTGAAAGAATGTCTTTATTTCTGCCTTAATTTCATTGTTTACCCAAAGTCTTTCAGGAGCAGGTTGTTTAATTTCCATGTAATTATATCATTTCGAGCAATTTTCTTAGCATTTTTATAATTTTTATTGCACTGTGTTGGGAAAGTGCAGTTGGTATGATGATTTTTTCTTTTTTTTTTTTAAATTTGCTGAGGATTGTTGTATGGCTCATTGTATGTTCAATTTTAGAGTGTGTGCCATGTACAGAGGAGAAGAATGTGTATTCTATTGTTTGGGGGTCAAGAGTTCTGTAGTTGTCTCTTAGGTCTATTTAGTGAAGTGTGGACATCAGATCCTGAATATCTTTGTTAGTTTTCTGCCTTGATGATCTGTCGAATACTGTCAGTACTGAAGTCTCCCACTACGATTGTGTGGAAGTAAGTCTCTTCTTAGATCTCTAAGAACTTGCTTTATGAATTTGGGTGCTCTTGTGTTGGGTGCATATATATTTAGGATAGTTAGGTCTTCTTATTGAATTGAACCCTTTACCATTATGTAATGCACATCTTTCTTTTTTATCTTTGTTGGTATAAAGTGTGTTCTGTCTGACACTGGGACAGCAACCTCTGCTTTTTTCTGATTTCCATTTGCTTGGTAAATGTTTCTCCATCCCTTCATTTTAAGCCTATGGGTGTTATTGCAGGAGAGAAGGGTCTTTGGAAGACATCATGCTGTTGGATCTGGCTTCTTTATCAGCTTTACACTCTGTGCCTTTTAATTGGGACATTTAACTCATTTAAATTCAAGGTTAACATTGATATATGTGGATTTGATCCTGCCATTGTGTTGTTGGCTGATTTTTATGCAGACTTGTTTGTGTGGTTGTCTTATAGTGTCAATGATCTGTGTAATTAAGTTTGTTTTTGTAGTGGTTGGTAACAGTGTTTCCTTTCCATATTTAGCACTCCTTTCAGGACCTCTTGTAAGCCAGGTCTGGTAGTAATAAATTCCCTTATAATTTACTTGTCGGAAAAGGATTTTTCTCTTTTGCTTATGAAACTTAGTTTGGCTGAATATAAAATTCTTGGTTGGAAATTATTTTCTCTTAGAATCTTGAATATAGGCCTCCAATCCCTTTTGACTTGTTGGGTTTCTGCTGAAAGGTCTACTCATGGGGTTCCTTTTTCAGATCACCTGCCTCTCCTCTCTACCTGCTTCTTAACATTATTTTTTCTTTCATCTTCACCTTGGAGAATCTGATGATTATGTCTTGTAGATGGTCTTCTTGTATATTACCTCAAATGTGTTCTCCGCATTTCCTGAATTTGAATGTTGGCATCTCTAACCAAGGTTGGGGAAATTTTCATGAAAAATATACTAACATACGTTTTCCAAGTTGTCTGCTCTATCCCCCTCTCTTTCAGGGACACTAATGAGTCATAGATTTGATCTCTTTACATAATGCACTATTTATCAGAGGTTTTTGTTCATTTTTTATTCTTTTTTTCTTTATTTTTGTCTAACTTAGTTTGGAGAATCAGTCTTCAGCTCTGAGATTCTTTCCTCAGTTTGTCCTATTCTGTTATTAATACTTCTGATTGCATTATGGAACTTTTGTAGTGTATTTTTCAGCTCTATCAAATCAGTTTTTTTTTTTTTTTCTTATAATGGTCGTTTTATCTTTCAGCTCCTAAATCATTTTACTGTAATCCTTAGATTCCTTGGGTTGGGTTTTGACTTTCTCCTGAATCTCAATGATCTTTCTCCATTCAGACCTCTCCACAGTCTGAAATCAATTTCTGTCATTTCAGACATTTCATCCGAGTTAAGAACCCTTGCTGGGGAACTAATGCGATCATTTGGAGGAAAAAAAGACACCCTGATTTTTCAGTTGCCAGAGTACTTGTCCTGGCTCTTTCTCATCTTTGTAGGTTGATGTTCTTTCTCATCTCTGTGGGTTGATGTTTAACTGTGGTATAATTTGAACACAGTCAGTTTAATTCTTTTCTGGATGTTTTCAGAAGATCAACGTTTTATGTAGGTCCTTATTTTTAACTCAATTCTTGCTCTTGATTTCACAGGTGGGTATATCAGCAAAATATTTTTGTTGTTGAAATTTGGGATGTAATCCAGTAGATGGTGCCTGAGTGTAATGGCCAATAGTTAAAGGCTCTTGCTCAGTCACATGGCTCCTGTTTCCTCACAATGGCAGCCACGCTCCCTCACAATGCTCTGAAAGTGTGGGTTCCTCTCCCACTCAAGTGCTGGTTGCAGATCCCTACTTGACACTCCTCAGCTGCACTCTGCATCCCTAAGGTGAGCTCAGGCTTTATGTTCTCTCCCAGCTTTAATGAAAGACCTTGGCAATGGCTGTGGCAGAAGGCCTTTCACTTGTCTCTTGGGGCTTCTTCCTAGAGAAATGCAGAGCTGCTACCAGTTGGTGCAATCAGCCTGTGATAGGGTCATTGCGTTGTAAGCCCGAGCCAGGGGCCCCTTCTTTATAAGCAAAGAGGGCAGGGGATTCTTCTGGGAGACAGACTGGCCTCTTTTCCCTAGGTTGGCTGTGGTTTGCTGGATGTGTGGTTAAAGCATTCAGGGTCTTTGCTTCTTCCCCAGTCCAAGAGGAGCAAGGGCAATATCACTACAGCAGCAGTGGCAGAGGGGCTTTCAGTTGCTCTGGGAGTTCCACCTCAGAGAAACACAAAGCAGCTGGACTGGGATGTTCAGCTGGGGCGGAGCCACTCTGCTGCTGTCCCAAGCTGGAAGCCCCACTTGGTGAAGAGTTGGGGGTCAAGGCTTCACAAGGAAGAGAGACTGGACTCCTCTTTATATGGTGACTGTGTAGTTCTAGAAGCATGAGTAAAGCCCTCAGGCTCTTTGTTTCTTCCCCAGTTTGAGGGCAGCAGAAGCAGAACAGTGGCCATGACAGAGGCACAGGGTTGGTTGGTTACCTCTGGAGCCCCTCCCCAGGGAATCACGGAGCCACTACCAGTAGGTATGCTCACCCAGGGATAGGAAAGCTCTTCTGCAGTTCTAAGCCAGGACCCCTGCTTGGTGAAGAGTTGGGGGTGGCTCATAGGGAAGAAAGACTGGGCTTCTCTATCATACAATGGCTGTGGTGTGCTGAAGAGGCCAGGCCCTTTGTTCCTTCCCCAGCCCAAGGACAGCAAGGGCAGTACCACTGCAGCTGCAATGGCAGAGGAGTGGCAGGATTTCTCTGCAATTTCCTCTTCAGAGAAATGCAGAGGAACCACTGACTGAAGTGTTTAGGCTGGGGGCAGGTAGTTGTGCTGGGAGACCAGGTTGAGAGGCACTGGACATGAAGAGTAGCAGAGGTGGGGACTCATGTGGAAAAGAGTCTGGCCACTTTTCTGTAATGCAGCTACACTGTGCTTGGAGTCCACATTAGTTCCTAATTACCACAAACCTTCCTGAGCGTGAGGGCAACAGGAGCAAGGGCTGTGGAGCAGCCAAAATTGTGGCCTGCTTGCTTTCCCTCTGCTGTCCCAAGGAAGTGTAGAGGTGGTTCTGGCCTCTACTCAAGGCAGAGCTGGGGTGACCTGGCTAGGGTTTCAGGCAAGTGGGCCTTATCCTGTGAGATGCAGGGTAGGTAAGGCCTGTAGTCCATTACTGCTCAGCTCTGTGGATTTGACCCCTTTTCTGGGGGCATGCAAGTGAACCTAGCCTCCCCTGTTTCCGGAGCTACAGCTGCTGGTGCTGGAGCTCTTAGGGATCCAAGGCTCCAAGGACTCTGCCTGTGATGAAACAATGTCTCTGCCCACATAGCTCTCCATGTAGGTCTGGAGGCCTCTGTTGTGAGGGGTCATGAGGGATCTCCTGAGCCCAGGGTTGCAGAAGTGTGGGTCCTTGGGGACTCTCACTTACTGTTTTTTCCATGGTGGGGGAAACCTGGCTCCATGCCACTCGCAGATGGTCAGTTGTCCTGTCTCGCTCGTCTCTATTTTCTGTGGGTCAAGCTGTTTCCTTGATGAATCCCAATGTGTCCACCTGGATGGTTCAGTTGAAGAGCTAGTGTTTAGTCACCACTCTTCCTTCTCGCCACGAGAGCTGCATACACTAGCTGCTTCTAGTCATCCATATTGGCCAGGAAGTCTGAAGTAAGATTTCTTGACCTTTGTATGAAATTCTTTCCAATGAAAAGAATAGTTTCCTTAATGTAAAATGTGTGTCAATGATTTAGAATTTGGCTAATAATAATAGGCATTCATTAAAAACAAAAATAAGGCTCTGCTGCAAAGTTACTTTGCTCACAATAAGGAAGTAAACAGTCTTTGGGGTAGGACAGGAACTGGGCAAGATCTGTATAATTTTCTATCCTAGGCCAGTTTTTTAAAATAAGCTTATTTCTTCCACAAAATATGTACCAGGAAGATACAAATATCACTGGAATAATACAGATCATATCCAAATTTCTTAATTCAGTGATACCTTCTGTATGAATTTCCTATTTATATTTCCTAAAATACAGCTCCCCATATTACACAGCACTATGAGTGTTACTATGAGTGAACTTACTGTTCTTGGTGCTTTTCAAACTGCATTCAAACTGTTTTTCTTAACTTGATTCTAGAAGCCCCTATAGTCTATCATGCATTTACGTTACATTCTTAAATTTAATTAAGGATACCTGACCTTCAGTGTCTCCCCAAAATGCATATATTGAAATCTTAACTCTCAAGATGATAGTATTAGGAGGTAGGGCTTTTCAGGGATGATGAAGTCTTCAGCCTTTATGAATGGAATACATATCCTTATAAAAAAAAAGACCCCGGAAAGCTCCATTACCCTTCCTCTATTGGAGGTTACGGTGAGAAATGGCCTTTGATTGGGAAGCAGGCCTTCACCAGATACAAATTCTGTGGTACCTCAACTTTGGATTTCCCAGTTTCTGGAACTATGAGAAATAAATATGTATTGTTTGTAAGCCACCAAGTTTATGGTATATTTTTACAGAAACCTGGATGTACTAAAATAAGCTTTTTTTTTTTTTCCCCTAAGGTCACAGAAAAAGACTAGCCAAATCTATCAAAATTTACTATCTTGCTTGTTTAGCAATTTTCCATTGAAAAATTGTCCTTTCTATTTTAGCCCTTTCTGTGTAATTGTTGTTTGTTTACCTCTTATTATTTTAATGTTGAGCCATCCTTGAAAAACCTGAAATAAATAATACTTGGTAGTGCTATATAATTATTTGTATACATTTTCAGAATCATTTGCTAATAATTAGTTGAAAATTTTTCATTTGTGTTCATGTAACAGATCCCTCTATAAATTTTCTTTCTTATAATGTTTTTGTCTGGTTTTGATGTTAGGATAATTCTGGCTTCACAGAGTTAGTTAGGAAGTGTTCCTTCTGCTTCTAATTTTCTGAAAAAAAATGATTACACAATCAGAATTTTTTAATGTTCAGCAGAATTCACCAGTGAAACCATCTGAGCCTGGTGATTTCTAGTTTTTGAAGGTTATTATCACTGATTCAATTTTTTTTATATAGGAATATAATGGGTAATAGGCACATTAGGGTAAATGCAGTATCTATCACCTCAAACATTTATTATTTCTTTGTGTCACAAGCATTCCAATTATTCTCTTTTAGTTATTTTAAAATATACAATAAATGAGTGATGACTGTAATCACTCAGTGGTGCTATCAAATGCTAGATCTTATTCACTCTAATGATATTTTTGTACCTGTTAACCATCCCCAGTTCTCCCCAGCCTCCCCAATACCCTCTCTCAGCCTTTGGCAACCATTATTCTTCTTTTTAACACATATAGCCCTTTTCAAATTATTTATCTTTGTATTATTTTTGGTAGTTTGTGTTTTCAAGAAATTGGTACATTTAATCTGTATTAACAAATTTGAGGGTGTGGAGTTGTTCCTCTATTTCTTTAAAATTCTCTTAATACTCATTAGAACAGTGGTGATGGCAGCTATTTTATCTCTGATATTACAAATGTGTGTTTTCCCTATGTTTTTTTTTTGGTTAGGTTTTATTATGGGCTGAATTGTGCCCCCAAAATTCATATGTTAAAGTTCTAATTCCTGGTACTCAGCATGTGACTACAATTGGAAAGACAGCTCTGAAGAGGTGACTATGTTAAAATGAGGCCATCAGGATAGACCTTAATTTAATCTAATTGATGTTCCTATAAGATGGGAAAATGTGGACACATAAAGATACACCAGGGTTCTGCACACAATAAGGAAAATTCATATGAGCACACATCAAGAAGGCAGCCATGTGCAAGTCGAGGAGAAAGGCTTCAGGAGGAGCTAAAATTGCCTACTCTTTGATCCTGGACCTCTATTCTCCACAACTATGAGAAAATAAATATCTAAATATTAAAAAACAGTTTAAGCCATCAGGCTTTGCTGTTTTGTTATACAAACCCCAGCAAACTAATGCAGCCTGACTACAGGTTTAGCAATTTTACTGCCTTATTTTCTTGATTTTTCTCTATTAATTTTCTGTTTTCAGTTTCATTGATACGTGCCACAATTTTTATTTATTTTTTTCTGCTTAGTTTGAATGTAATTGATTCTTCCTTTTCTAGTTTCCTAAAGCAGAAAGCTTGGATTATTGAGTTTAGATCATTGTTTCTTAGTATATGTATTCAATTCTATAAATTTCCCAGTAAGCACTGTTTTTCTGTATTCCACAAATTTTGTTTGTGTTTTTCTTTTAACTTATTTCAAAGTATTTTTAATTTCTCTTAAGAATTCTTCTTTGACCCATGTGATATTTAAATGTGTGTTGTTTAATCTCCCAATATTTGGGATTTTTTCAGATATTTTCAAGTTATTAATTTTTAATTTGATTTCATTGCGATCTGAGAACATATTTTGTATAATTTTTATTCTTTAAATGTGTTAAAGGGTGTTTTATGGCCCAGAAATATGATCTGTCTTGGAGAATGTTGCACATAAGTTTGAGGAAAATGTGTATTCTGCTGTTTGGGAATGATGTATTATATAAATGTCAAATAGATCTAGTTGACTAATGGCGTCGTTCATTTCACTATATCCTTACTGAATTTTTGCCTGTTAAATCTATCAATTATTGACAAAGAGGTGTGAAACTCCAGATTTATCTATTTCTTCTTGCAGTTCTATGTTTTCCCATGAATTTTGAACCTGTTTTCACATTCACACCTATTAAGGGTTGTCAGGTATTCTTGGAGAATCATCACTTTGATCTTTATGTAATATCCCCTATATCCCTAATAACTTTCCTTAATTTGAAATCTGATCTGTCTGAAATTAATATGGTTACTCAAGCTTTCTTTATGTTAGCATGATATATCTTTAATTTTTAAAATAGACTTTTTTTTTAAGAGTACTTTTAGGTTCACAGCAAAATTAAGCAGAAGTACAGAGATTTCCCATGTAACACTGTCCTGATACACATAACCTTATTATTAATATCTCCTACAAGAGTGGCACACTTGTTACATTTGATGAGCCCACATTGACACAAAATTATCACCAGAGTCTAATTTACATTAGAATTCACTTTTGGTATTCTACATTCTGTAAGTATAGACAAATATATAATGACACATACACCATTGTAATATACAGAATAGCTTTACTGCCCTGAAAATCTTCTGTACTTCACCATTTATCCCTCCTTCCCCACTAAGTTCTAGCAACACCAATCATTGTAATGTCTTTTCCAGAGTGTCATATCATTGGACTTATATAGTATGAATCTTTTTATGATTGGATTATTTCACATGATAATACGCATTTAAGGTTTCTCCATGTTTTTTTCATAGCTTGGTATCTCATCTCTTTTTAGTGCTGAATAAAATTCCATTGTGTGGATGTACCTAAGTTATTTTAACTTAAAACATTCATCTATGGGAGCACATCTTATCTTAGTTACTTCTATGTTTTCACAATTATGAATAAAGATGTTATAATTATCTGTGTGCAGACTTTTGTGTGTATATAAGTTTTTTCCCAGAAATTCATATATTTACTTCATTGTTAGTCAGTGGAGTACGTACACACATATAGACGTCTCTGAGTCACTTTAAGTCACATAATTGCAAGGATAAAAACACATGCTAGATCATCCCTGTGGCTGAGTGCCTCTGGGGAATACTCAAGTCCTAGTGAGGCTTCTCTCTGTATCTTCTGGCTGACTCTGTCCAATTCTCCCTGAGCCCACCTTCCTACTCTCTTTGCCTTCCGTTCTTCCACCATGGTGGCAAGGCAGGGAAGATCCGGCTGAGACAGATTACAGGTGCACAGAAACCGGAAAAGGCCAGTGTCCACCACAGCTGCTCTGGCGTTCTTCCTTGATTCACACAGTATGTATTGCACCACTCCAAGGACACCGTTAACTCCTGGAAGGCAAGGCCCAGGGTTTCTACCTCCTGGTCATGGAGATACAGTGGTCAGGAAGAGCAGCTCCTTGGCAGACTGCTTAGTGTGTGACAACTCTGAGGGTTTAGGGGCTACAAGCAGGAACAGGACAAGCTTACAAACAAATAACTAAGACCCAACACAGTGCACGCTGGAGCAGAGATGTGCAAAACACTGTGGGAGCAGAGGAAGGGGCAGGGCAGGGCGGCATCCTGAGAGAGGACACTTACAGGCATTACCTTGTGCCATATTCTGTGTGAGGCGCTTCAACTTCATCTTATTTTATTCTCACAAAGGAGGAAGGTGAGTTTGAAGACAAGACCCTTGAAAAGCCACTGAGCTGGGATTCAACTCCAGATCTTTCTGGTTCTAAAACCTATCTATGCTTTTTTCCTTGTACCTGAGAGGACACCTGCTCTGGGACTCAAAGAATGGTAAAGAGACCTCCAGAATCAATGAATCACTTTCAGATGAAAGAAAACAAACAAACAAACAAAAACTTTAAAAACACAAAGAAAACAAAACAAAAAAAACCACATTTTCCTCAAGTTTCACATCATAACCAACTAGAAGTGCAAACATAAATGATGCCGGAAACAAGACTCTGGCAAGAAGGGCCTTCTGAGCAAGGTCAGCTTCTCCTCCCGTGATTTCTTCCTCTTTCTTCCAACGATGCCAGTGGATCTTTCAAAACTGCCAGTGTTGCTGGTAAGCTCCAGAAGAGAGGGTTCTCAGCTTCCAATGTCTTTGGCACAGCTCACTCTCTAGGTTCTCAGTTTTT
>NW_012111364.1:7605414-7661124 GCF_000951035.1 Colobus angolensis palliatus
TATTTACATATTAAAATAATAAAATATATAACATATATTATACATATATTATATGTGTGTGCATATATATATTTGTTCATGACCCAGTCAGCATCTTCAATGGCTTTTTAAGTCATCTACTGGATTCTCTCAGGGTTGTCTTCATCTGAATGAAGCTGGAAACTCTGCCTGACAGCATGCTTATAATGCTTCTGGATGCCCTTGGTCGACAGCTGCCAGCAGCAAGTGTCTGCAGAGCTGTAGCAGCCTCCAGACCAGCTCTGTCCCTGGTAGCAGTATCATCTAACAAGTATCTGCCCCTGCTTCGTGAAACCACCTGGTATGTCTATATCTGAGCCATCCATAAAAATGCTTGATCAGATTGGAGCTAAGTACCCCACAGGACTTGTGTAGGAACAAATTCAAACATTTATAAAAAGCACTTGATTGTACTGTTTTCCAGTACTTCTCTATCTTCTCTACAAAATGTTGCTCTGTGCTTTTCTGAAACACAAGGACATCCATACACAGCTTCCCCCTGCCTCCACGGGGGACACCAGCCCTGGACACTGCCACGCCAATTAGTATATTTAAATTTTTAACTCATTTGGGTAAATAGTAATAAGCATGATTTCAGAATTATATATATGAGTATGCTAAGTTTTGTGACAAACTGCCAAACTGTTTTCCAAAGTAGCTGTACCATTTTGCTCTCCCAGAAGCAATGAATAAGAATTCCTGTTGCCCTACGTCCTTGTGAGCATTCCGTGTTGTCAGGGTTCTGGGTTTTAGCCATTCTAATAGGCATGTAGTGATATTTCAGTGTTTTAATTTTCATTTCCCTGATGACATATGGTGTGGAGCAACTTTTCCTATGCTTCCTTTCCATCTCTATATCTTTTTTGGTGAAGTGTGTGTTAAGGTATTTGGCCCATATTTTAACAGGGATGTTTTCCTTATTGTTGAGATTTAGGTGATCTTTGTGTATTTTAGGCAATAGTCCTTTACCAGGTATATCTTTTGGAAATGTTTTCTTCTAATCTATGCCTTGTTTTTTCATTCTCTTGACAGTTTCTTTTACAGAGCAGAATTTTTAAATTTTAATGAAGTCTAATTCTTTTTGTCATGGATCTTGCCTTTGGTGTTATTTCTAAAAAGTCATCACAACACCAAAATTTTTCTCCACTTATCATCTAGGAATTTTATTTTGCATTTTATATTTAGGTCTGTTATTAATTTTGAGTTAATATTTTTGAAAAGTATAAATGTCTTGTGTGCTGACATCTATTATCTCATACATTCTGATCTATTTTACACTAAATCTTCTGTGGATCTCTCTTTCTGAAATTTGAGTCAAAGTTCCAGGAGGTGTTATATTTATCTTTAATTCCTTCTTCACCATCAGACCCCTGCCTCCACCCTTGCCCAACCCCCAGCACAACATGGTCTAATATTTTTCATACCTGAACTGTATTTCAGGTACAGGCTCTGACAAGTGCTTACTTATGCTACATTATTTAATTATAACAATAATTTTTTTAAAGATATTATTATCCCTGGGGCAAATAGAGTACTAAAGTGGCCCCAGTGATCCTTTCCCCCTGGTGCTATTATCCTGAATAATCCATTTTCCTTTAATGTGGGTGGAAACTATGGTTTGCTTCTAGGGATAGAATATGGTAAAAGTGAAAGGATTTTGCAGATGTAATTAAGGTCTCAGATTAATCAAATAGATTATCCTGAGTAGACCTGACCTAAGTGAAATCTCTTTACAAAAAGGGACTGGGCTCTCCCTGAAGTTGAAGACTCTATGTTTGCTGTTTATGAATTCAAAAGGAACATCAGGAAGCCTTCAGGCAGCAGCCAGAAGAAAGCTGGGCCCTTTTCCATACAGCTGAAAGATAAGGAATCTGTTAGATACCTGAATGAGCTTAGAAGTGAGTGGCTCTCCAGATAAGAATGCAGGCAAGCTAGTAGTTTTTACAGCCTGTTACACTCTGAGCATAGAGGAACCACCCATGCCATCCCTAGGCTCTTGACCCATGGAAATTGTGAGAGTAAATATATGTTGTTTTAAGTTGTAATAATATTGGTACAGTCATTCTAATTTATTTGTGTGTGAAAAATATTTGTCTGTGTTAAAATATATAAGTAATGTCATGCCTACAATCCCAGCACTTTGGGAGGCCAAGGCAGCTGGATGACTTGAGGTCAGGAGTTTGAGACCAGCCTGGCCAACATGGTAAAACTCTGTCTCTACTAAACATACAAAAATTAGCTGGGCATGGTGGTGGACACCTGTAATCCCAGCTAATCGGGAGACTGGGGCAGGAGAATCTCTTGAACCCAGGAGGCAGAGGTTGCTGTGAGCTGAGATCACCCCACTGCACTCCAGCCTCAGTGACAGGGTGAGACTTTGTCTCAAAAAATAAATAATAAAATATGTAAGTAATAATTTTAGTGTCATTGGGAAATATTTCAAATCAAGAGAAAAAATATAAATACTGAATCAAAGACATAATGAAAAATTCCTAAATGTGAATTTAATTATTTTGTCTTAAAAATAACAATAACACCTATTTCTTAGTTTTTTTCTATTGAAAAATCCTAAACACAATGACCAACCTAGTAACAATGAGCATTGGTGTAATAATACTGGCATTTCAATACCATATTCCATTAAAAGTAGCCAGAGTTCCTTGGATGGATGACTGATTTCAGGCATGAAATACATAAGTTAAGCCTGTTCATTTTTTCATAGCAGAAACCAAAGAAGCTTCCAAAACTACTAGGATTGAGTCAAAAGAACTCAGGAGCCAACTTGAAGAAATCCTTTATGACCAAAAAAGAAAAAAATATTCATTGAAAGAATCATTGCAGTGAGTTGAAACATGTTAAATATATTGCAATTTTAATGATCATATAGACAAAACCAAACAAAAACCTACTAATGGTCACATTTCAAAGATATTACAAAGCCAGCAAAATATTCTGAAAACACATCAAAGAGGAAATAATCACTCTATTATTTCCTATATGAATGTATGTCACAGTAACAAAATGATTGGTGAAGTCAAGTTTCTCTCTACACATATAGTCTATCTTATAATTAAAAACAAAATACATAGCTTCACCATTTCATTAATTCATGATGAGAAATTGAAAATTACATTACTAAAAGGAGAGATAACTAGAAATTTTTGGTACTCTTTATTAACCAGCATCCAACTATACCTGAAGTATTTTTGTTTAAGAAAGAAATCAAACCTGAAGCAGATAGAGCTTCTAGATCTAAATACAAAAATTACAAACGGCCAAGTTGTTTTCAAAAAATACATTGCAAGAGGACAGGAAAAACTGCAGGAACGAATACATTTAGATAATCTTTGAAGACATGTTTATTAAATTTTATGTTTGAACTTTGAATATCAACTTGAAATAATCAAACATTTTTAAAAAGTTAAGCAAACAAAAAATACTTATGAGAGAACTCTGGACTAGATACTTGATGATATAAAGAATTTAGTCAAGTTTTATAAGCTGTAATTGTATAATAATGATAGTTTCAAAAAAGTTCTTAGAGATAAATTCTGAAATTTTTACAGCTGACATTAAATTAAGCCTTGCATTTTCAAAGTAATCTCATAGAGTAAGGAGGAGGATAGAATATGAGGGTGCATTGATGAAACATAAGTTGATATGATATCTACAACGGGCTTCCCTTGCTTTTGACTTTCATATATATTTAACATTTGCCATAATAAAATTGTAAATTAAAATTTGCTTCAAATTTTAAAATAATCGGAAGACATGTCACAGAAACCAAAGACTGAGATCAAAATATTTACAAAAGTCATACCTAGTGAAGGACTATTAACGAAAATATACAAAGAACTCTTAAAGCTTAACAGTAAGAAACAATCCAACTTAAAAATACGTGAAAGATCTAAACAGACACCTCAGCAAAGATCTACAGATGACAAGCCATACAATGATGCTTACCATCATATGTTATTAGGGAACTGCACATTTAAACAACAATGACATACCACCACATACCAATTAAAGTGGCCAAAACCCAGAGCACTCAATACCAAAAGCTTATAAAGATGTAGACAGAGCAATAGAAATTCTCAGTTATTGCTGGTGGGGATGCAAAATGGCACAACCACTTTGGAAAACAGTTTGGCAATTTCTTATAAAACTAAACATACTCTTACCATACAATCCAGAAATCATATTCTTTGGTTTCCAAATGAATTGAAAACTTAAATACACACAAAATCCTGCACACAGATGTTTATAGCATCTTTATTCATAATTGTCAAAACTTAGAAGCAACCAAGATGTGCTTCAGAAGATGAATGGATAAAATAACTTTGGTACATCCAGATAATGGAATTTTTTTCAGCACTAAAAAGAAATGAGATGCCAGGCTGCAAAAAGAAATGGAGAAACCTTAAATGCATATTATGTGAAAGTGTCCAATCCGCAAAAAAGTTACACATTGTATAAGTCCAAGATATAAAAAGATGAGTGATTGCCAGGGACTTACAGGAAATGAGGCATTAATAGGTGGAACACAAACTTTTAGGGCAGTGAAACTTTTCTGTATGCACTATAATGGTGGATACTTGTCATTATATACTTGTCTAAATCCATAGAATGCACACCATCAAAAGTGAGCCCTAATATAAACTGTTGACTTTTTATGATAAGGATATGTCAATGTGGGTTCACATCAATTGCAACAAGTGTACCACTCAGCCAGGAGATGTTTGTAATGGGGTAGGTTATACATGTGTGGAGAGGGAATAGATGGAAACTCTCTGTGCTTATCACTCAATTTTGCTGTGAACCTAAAACTTCTCTAAATATAAAGTAAATTTAAAAATTGCTTCAAACTTCTTGTACTTTTAAACTTCATATTACAACATCAGTGTTAGTTTTGATCTGCATAATCAGAAAGAAAAGTAAAAGCAACTCATGGGTTGGTAGTTTTTTCACTAGTTGTCAAAGAATCCTAGCTTAAGTACAGTGGTGTTTCTTGGGAGCTGTTTGAACTAAATGCATCAACATGGGAAAAAATCAATAAAGCTGTTTAAATGGTTTCCCAGGGACCTTCGTGATGATGGAATACTACTTGTCTTATAAGACCAATAGCTGTAAATGTTCTCATTTTTGTTTATTTGTCTAGGAACAACGACTAGACCTACTTAAACACAGACAAACTGGGGATCTGGAAAAACTGCAAAGCAAAACTGGGTGTTTTCCCCTCTCACTGTCACAACTGGCTGAAAAATAGCTTTAATTTCTCTTTGACTTATACATAATAAATCATTAAAACTTCCGGAGGCAGTATCTTTGGAATGAAGTTGTTTCCTTTTTTAAAAAAATTAATACAGAAGACCTGTAGACACCAACATTCTTAGAAAGCCAAGTGAGGCAATATTCTGTTTGACATGGGATGTTATACTAGATAAGACTATACTGAACTGTGAGTAATAATTTTAGTTAATAGTCTAAAAATTCATGAAAAATCTAATGATATGAGTGAATTTTTTTCTTCATAATGACAACTAGCGCTGTAATTCACATGTTCTTAAATACTGCCCTACATAAGATTTGGTAAAAATTTAAATTATGGATAATTTATTTTAATCACTGGTTCTACAAAATTAAAAGAAATTAAACATCTCCACAAAATTTCTGCTCAAGGAACATTGCTTTACTCACTTGTATATGAGACTCAGACATGTTCCCTGATTCACAGAGCTATTTCAAGTTATTTTAAATGGGTAGGTAGAAACAAATTACACAAATCAATTAATATATCTATATGAATATATAATTTCCAAACTGATCAGTGATAATATCAGTATATTACCGTATCTATAACCTTTTATACTCTTCACAGTCCTAAATTTTACCTGTTTGTTGTCATTTGAAAGAGTAGGAAAATACCTACTACTTAGAGGCAAGATGAGTTCAGTATATCATCCTCAGTACACAATTTACTCTTTCATTTAACAAGTATATATGAAAAAGCAACTGTATTCAACAGTGTGGTTAGCTCTGATGTAGATACGAAAGAAATAGAATAAGAGCATATGGATCTGTGAGGAAACAGGGAAATCAGTTTGGCAGAGTACTCATTCTATGCCAGCACATGTTATGCAATTTAAGTGTGCTATTTTATTTAATTTTACAGAATTTAAATTTAAAAAATAGGTATTATTAAAGGAGAAAAGACATTTTTTAGTTACTCAAATGAAAATATATACATATACAAACGAAACCAAAATCTTATTCTAAGTGAAATGGGAAGAAAAAAAAAAACCCAACAAAAAAACCCAGAACAATTGGCAGTGTATACTGCAGGTGGGAAAAGTAAATTAGGGAAATAGGTGGGAATTTAAAGAAGCTAAGCTCCAAGAATTTCTATTGCAGTCACATCACAGAATCCGTCCACATGAGACATCACAGCTACTGGACACTGGATGTCACCATGATGCCATTGCCATTGGACACTGGAAGTCACCACAAATACCAAAAGTATTTGTGCCTCTCTACCTTAGACTCTTCTGATACTCAAATTCTCAGGCAAAGAATAAATTGACTAATTTTATGACACGTGTCCTGAGCCCTCATGTGAGAGTCCAGAAAGCGTAAGCACTTGTCTTCTGGCTCCGTTTTTCCTCTGCTTCCCTTTAGGAAAAAAAAAAAAGAAAAGTAAAATTCAAGGGTTACATACTTATTTTAAATTATATTAGAGTTACATTTGTTCAGACTCTGCTGTCGATCAACATACGGAAAGGTACAAAATACCTTCACCCCTAAAAATACTAGATAAAATTAAAACCATAGATTTTGTGATACTATCAAAGAGCAGAGGATACCAGGTGAATTCCATTGAGAAACTAGTACTTTAAAAGTGAGCTGAGAGCTATGGCAACTTCCAAACTCGGGTCATCACATAGTCAGAGTACTGATGGATGAAGGGCAGAACTTCCATTGGAAGAGAGAGAGAATTTTCAGAGACAGAAAAAGTCAGCTGACCTTTATGCAAGAGTATGAGCTGATAAAATGTACAAGAAGGAGAAAGAGCTCCAAATACAATAAATTTCTCAGCCCAACACTTCCTATTCTATCCTTATGCTACTGTTATTGGGGGGGGAAATGGTTTGAGGAAAGAACTAGAAAACTGAGAAAATTACATATCCCTGCATAGTGATGCAGTTCTTGGGTTCTGGAGCCCTGCCAGAATGGAATTCAAAAGTAAACCAAAATAATCTGAAACAATGTGTCCAATCTATTTCCAGCTCAAACAGACAAAGTCAAATGGCAGAAGTATGGGAACTGCAGGTTGGACAAATCACAGAAAAAGTCAAACTAATTTAAATTTTGGCCCAATTTTAACTCAACTTCATGTAAGGGCAAATCTGAACTATAAGCAACTCGTCTTTACAACTCCCTGGAAAACAAACAAAACAAAATGAAAATTCACTTAGATCTCCATCATTCTTTTTAAGAACAATGTCCCCAATATAAGAAAATATATATGATATAAGAAAATGTGTATGACCGATGACTGTGACTCATAAACACGATGAAAAACAGTCAAGAAAGAAGATACCTTCAGATGATTCCATTTTTGGAATTAGCATCTAACAACTTAAAAAATGCATACATAAGTTAAATATTTTATGGGAAAAGACAGATATAAGGAGTAAAGAGATGTGCAAGGTGTGAAATAGAGACTATATATAAAAAATCAAATAAAAATTGTAAAGCTGAAAAATAAAATACCTGCATTCAAAAATTTATTTCATTTACTTAACAAAATTGGAAACAACGAAAAAGGATAAGTAAACCCATAAACGTGTCAATAGAAATTAGAACAATTAAAGCATAGTAAAGGAAATGAAATTATAATTTAAATTATAAATAATAACAAAGCATTTTAGGAATTGTAGCATTTAGGAAATTACACAAAACATTAGCACAAAGAATGGGGAAAGCTAAGTACAAGCAGAATGTTGCATTATATGTTAAGTGGTATAATATTTCAAAGTAGATTTTATAATCAATAATTCAAAGATGTAGTAATCCTAAAGAAACAAGCTGTATGTTGAGTTAAGTTGAAATGTCAAGATTAAAATTAAACTAAAGAGGGCATTTCAGGTTCTTACTAAGCTGTGTTTTCATCTCTGTATGTATTTGATAAATGCTCTCGAAAGCATGTTATTCCCAAGGATGCCCTCTCTCACCACTTCTGTTCAACATAATATTAGAAGTTCTGGCTAGAGCAATCAGGCAAGAGAAAGAAAGGGCATTCAGATAGGAAAAGAGGAAGTCCAACTAACCCTGTTTGCAGATGACATAATCCTATATCTAGAAAACCTCATCATCTCAGCCCAATAGCTTCTTAAACTGATAAGCAACCTCAGCAAAGTCTCAGGATACAAAATCAATGTGCAAAAATTGCTAGCATTCCTATACACCAACAACAGTCAAGCTGAGAGTCAATTCATGAATGAACTTCCATTTATAATTGTCACAGAAAGAATAAAATGCCTAGGAATACAGCTATCAAGGGAGGGGAAAGATTAATAAAAGAAGAACTACAAATCACTGCTCAATGGAATCAGAAATGACACAAACAAATGGAAAAACATTCCATGCTTATGGATAGGAAAAATCAATATCGTTAAAATGGCCATATTGCCCAAAGTAATTTATAGATTTGATGCTATTCATATCAAACTACCATTGATATTCTTTACGGAACTAAAAAAAATTATTTTAAAATGCATATGGAACCATAAAAGAGTCTGAATAGCCAAGGAAATTCTAGGCAAAAGAACAAAGCTAGAGGTATCATACTACCTGACATCAAACTATGCTACAGGATTACAGTAAGCAAAACACCATGGCACTGGTACAAGAACACTTAGACCAATAGAACACAGTAGAGAACCCAGAAATAAAACTGCACACCTATAACTATCTGATCTTGAACAAACTTGACAAAAACAATGAGGAAAGGATTCCCTATTCAATAAACGGTGCTGGGATAACTGGCTAGCTATATGCAAAAAAATTGAAACTGGACCCCTTCCTTATACCATATACAAAAATTAACTCAAGATGAATTAAAGATTTAAATGTAAAACCCAAAACTATAAGAACCCTGAAAGACAACTTAGGCAATACCATTCAGGACATAGGCATGGGCAAAGTTTTCAAGACGAAGATGCAAAAAGCAACTGCAACAAAAGCCAAAATTAACAAATGAGATCTAATTAAACTAAAGAGCTTCTGAACAGCAAAAGACACTATCAACAGGGTAAACAGACAACTTACAGAATGGGAGAAAATTTTTGCAACCTATGCATCTGACAAAGGTCTAATATCCAGCACGTATAAGGAGCTTAAAGAAATTTACAAGAACAACAACGACAAAAAAAAACCCTTTAAAAAGTGGGAAAATGACGTGAGCAGACATTTCTCAATAGAAGACATACATGCGGTCAATAATCATAAAAAAAAGCTCAACATCACTGATCATTAGAGAAATGCAAATCAAAACCAGAGTGAGATAACATCCCACACCAGTCAGAATGGCTATTACTAAAAACTCAGGAAACAACAGATGCTGGAGAGGATGTGGAGAGATAGGAATGCTTTTACGCTGTTGGTGGGAGTGTAAATTAGTTCAGCCATTGTGGACAACAGTGCGGCAATTCCTCAAAGACCTACATATAGAAATGCCATTTGACCCAGCAATCCCATTACTGGATACGTATCCAAAGAAATATAAATCATTCTATTATAAAGACACATGCATTCATATGTTCACTGCAGCACTACCTAAATGACCATCAGTCATAGACTGGATAAAGAAAATGTGGTACATATTCACCATGGAATAATATGTAGCCATATAAAAGAATGGGATCATGTCATTTGTAGTGACATGAATAGAGCTGAAAGCCATTATCCTTAGAAAACTAACACAGGAACAGAAAATCAAATATGGCACGTTCTCACTTATAAGTGGGAGCTAAGTGATGGGAACACATGGACACATAGAGGGGAACAACACACACTGGAGCCTACCAGAGGGTGGAGGGTGAAGGGAGGAAGGAGGCAAAAATTCAGGAAAAATAACTAAGGGGTACTAGATTTAATACGTGGGTGATAAAATAATCTGTACAACAAACTCTCATGACACACTTTACTTATGTAACTAATCTGCACATCTTGAATGTGTACCCTGAACTTAAAGTTTTTTTAAAAAGATTTTAAAGAATATCTCAAAAAAAAGTTATCTTAACTCTAGACACATCTAGTGGTTGCATTGACTATTCTCTATGCACATATTTATCAGGGTGCACAAAACCACAGAAATTATTGCTATCATAGTATTTAACAAGGTTTAATATTTCACAATGCAATATTTGACAAGTTTCAAATATTTCCCATAGTACACAGTTAGGTGATTGGGAGAAATTTAAAATAATTAAACAAATAGTAGGTAGCCATACCCATACAAATGCACAATTTATTGACATAGATAAAACATTATCTAGTGTCATAAACACTGGAGACATAATTAAAACATTTTTCAAGGAAGTGTGTGACTACTACTAAAATTATTAGAATGGGGCCAGTCCCACTGGCTCACATCTATAATATCGGCACTTTGAGAGGCCGAGGTGAAAGAATTGCTTGAGGATAGGAATTTGAGATCAGTCCAGGCCACACAGTGAGACTTTGTCACCACTAAATAATAATATTAATAGCAATAACAATAATAATAAAATTTAGCTGGGCATGGTGGTGTCCGCCTGTTGTCCTAGTTATTGGAGAAGCTGAGGCAGGAGGAAGGATCACCTGTGCCCAGGATTTTGAGGCTGCAATGAGCTATGATCATGCCACTGCACTCCAGCCTGTTTGCCCAAACAAGGCCCTGTTTCAGAAAGAGAGAGAGAGCGCGAGAGTGAGAGCTGTTAGAATTGTATTTCTGTTACACAGGTGGGAAAGAAAATAATTTCTTTAAAAAAAAAATAAAAAAATCCTGGCAGCCAAGTGTTGTGGCCCAACCCTGTAATCCCAGCACTGGGAGGCTGAGGTGGGAGAATTACTTGAGGCCAGGAGTTTGAGCATGCAATGAGCTGTGACTGCACCATTGCACTCCAACCTAGGCAACAGAGTGAGATCCTGTCTCCAAAAACAAACAAATTCTGGAGATATTTGGGTATATGTCTAGAAAGCATAGCTGTGTGCTTCTTTTTGAAAAATAGAATATTTCATGCAACAATGGGAACTAGGTATTCCAGATCTAGGAAAAACCAACAGCAATGATGATGACAAAGATAACTAAGATCATAAAGATGATGATACCTACTTATTTAGTAAAAGCTACTTATTTAACACCTCTTATATGTAGTACTTAATTAATTTTTTGATTAAGCAACCCATAAGTTACTTAATGTTGCTTTGTTTTGCTGGAACTAGAAGTCACGTATGTAAATTGTCCAGGTTCAAACAGCTGCTAAAGAAATCTCTTTATAACATAAATCATTTTAAATGGTTTTAGACAACCTGTTCTTTAACCTTAGCTTCTAATTTTCAAACCTATACTCTTTGCTGGAAGAATTGGTGCTAAATTCAACAATGAAGGCTGATGAGAGGGTGTTTTGAAGAAGTGGTCAAGGAAATATCAAATACTTCTCGAGATTGGACATAGGCAAGAGACAGTAGGGTTATGTCCCCAGTTAAGAATCAACTTTGATTAAGTAGCAAGAATAAATTTTAAGATAGATTTATTTTCAGAATTTTTGCTTCTGTGCCCCATGATTATTCTGTGTAATCATTTAACTACGTGCTGGAAATATAGACATGAGAAATACTGCTACAATCCCTGTCTGGATGAAAATAATAGCCTTGCTATAGTATATATCTTACTACTTATTTTAATTTAGAATCTATTAAATAATTTTGCCTTATGGCTTGAGTAATTATTATAACTTAAATAATGGATTCATAATCCAAAAATCAAACCCTGTTACAACAAATAACTGGAATTATTTTCATATTTTTCTACAATAGCATATGTTCTACAGATTAAAATCACTTCTGAATCACCAATATTCACTTATATCATTACCACATTCATGTAAATATGTTGAGTATATAGTCTTTTGCATAAAATTTAGCTATATGTTTTCAATAGTCCATTTCAAGTAAAAATTAATTTATTACCAAAATGCCCATAAACAAAATTATAACCTAGTCAAGCAAAACTGTTTTGAAATATACATTGTGTGTAGTGTCTATTAAATGTTATTGAATATATATATACACACACACACACACACATATATATAACTGTTTTTGATGGATAAACTCTACATATATACCGAAATGTTGAAAATCCAAGCAATTTTGAAAGTAGTTCTGAGTTTTTTTTCTTGATGGCCTACTTATCAGCTTATAGAAAGCATTGTTAAGATATACTACTTCTTGGAAGTTTAAAAATGGGATAAATTTAAGATTGTGACTTTAAATAAGTATCTGGCACTGGAAAATGTTACCAGATTATTTTGTTTATTGCTAATCAAACACAGAAAACTTAGTGGTATCTAAAATCTATAACAGGTTAGCTTATCTCTCTTATAACAAATCATAATTATTATACTATTCTATATGTTTAGCATCAGCCCACTTTGCCTACCTAAGTTTATGATGGAGAGTATGAATTTAAAACTGGTACTTGAATTAGGTTATCGGGAATTATATAGCCACCACAAATGCTTTGTCACCAAATACTTATGTGAAAGATACATATCTAGAGCTCCTCTGTTGCATATGTTACAGCACTGACATTTCTAATGATATAAGCAGTAGCCTAGAGCCTAAAACTTTTACTGCTATCTAGAAGGCAAACTACATGATGGATATAATGTAATTAACAAAAATTCTCTTGAGTTTCAGTTGAAAATGTAAAACATTTTTCTATTTCCCTGGAGTCATTTAATTTTTGTTCTGAAATCTTATCTCTATAAAATATTGAGAGCCAAACAAATAATTCAGAAAGCAAAGAAAGCAATTTTAATTAAAACAAGTGCATATCTTTTGTTTGATTTTCCTTTTAAAAAATTCCAGGACTGGCAATAAACTTTAATATCCAGATTGTCTTATATGTGACATTTGCTTCCATAAACCATGCAGTTATCAAGAGCTAATCCTGTAGAGAAACTAATCAAGGAAGGTGCTACACAAATGCAAAACATATGATTAAAGAGGGGTAAGGCAAATCTCATGCAAAGAACTGAATATTATAATGAAATTGCCACTGAATGGAGATGTGAAGACTTCAAGCTCAATTTAATTAGACCACTGAGTGGAATCCCCTAAGAACAACAAGAATTGAATGGCTAATAATCAGTTTGTTCTTTACTGATTACCAGTTAATCATGTCCCAAACACAACCCTGGTCCCCCTTCTAATTATGAATATATTTTCAGGCCTCTTCTTTAATTTCTACACTTTTTATGGGCACACAAGTCTTAATCAGCTAACTGTAAGAGAACCTACAAACCAAGGAGTGTCTTGAAAGGCCTTCCTACTGTTTAAGAAGTAAATATTTGCATCCTTTAGTGCCACAGTGGTAAACATTAGCTGATCTTGTTAGAGGAAAAAAAGGAGCATAGGAGGCTTGTGCACATCAGCACAGGGCAGATCCTTTCTAAATAAAGATTATTTTTCTTTATAAAGTGCCTGTTTCTTATGGAAATTTTGACATCATGCACATGTGTGTGCATGCACACAAAGAGTGAAAAAATTGTTCATGATTCTACCATGAAAATAAACCACTGATAACAGTTTTATTTTTTTCCATATATATTTGAGAAGGACATACATGCTTCTCATGTATGTGTTTATACTTTTGTAAATAATGTATTTTAATATCAAAATTTAACAATATATCTATTCTCAAAATAAGCATTTAAAGTATTTAATACCTGCATACTTTACTATAAATTGTATATAACATAATTTATTTCAATAGTCATAAATAATATTAAAAAGAGGTGCAAACTAAGTGATTACTAATAACTATTTGTTAGACACCTTAGGATTTAAAAAATATTTTATATTTATGGTTATATCCTACAGAGATTTTCAAAAAGAATAAACTTATTGATTGCTTAAATGTTCTTCCAAACACCAATGTTCAAAGAAGCACTTCAGCTTTCTGGGCTCATGTCTTTGATTATAACAATTTTGTTCTTTAGAACTCTGTACTTATTTTCTCCATTTCTTTTTCTGTTTAAACTTCCGGATTTTTTTCTTAATAGCTCAGTTCTCTAAATTCTGAACTCTATATCTTCTACTTCTTGCAAGTATCCTAACTTCAGTATTCTCCTCATCTTCATTCTGGAAATAACTTATTTTTCTTTTCTTTTTTTCGAGATGGAGTCTCGCTCTCTCACCCAGGCTGGACTGCAGTGGTGCGACCTTGGCTAACTGCGACCCCGCCTCACGATTTCAAGCAATTCTCCTGCCTCAGTCTCCCGAGTAGCTGGGATTACAGGCGCCTGCCACCATGCCCGGTTAATTTCTGTATTTTTCGTAGAGACAGGGTTTCACCATGTTGGCCAGGCTGGCCCCAAACTCCTGCGCTTGTGATCTGCCCACTTAGGCCTCCCAAAGTGCTGGGATAACAGGCTTGAGCCACCACGCCCGGCCGCGGAAATAACTTCTATGTGAGCACACTCCTTCACTAGTTCAGGCTTTGGCAATCAATGCAACCACTTAATACTAAAAGAAAAAATGATTGCCAATATCTTCATTGATAGTAATAGCTATGTTTTTAAATTTTTAATGCTTTAATTCTAAATTGAAAATTATAGTTTTGTAATTGAGTCCTCATTATGTACCAGGAAGTTTACAGGCATTTCCTATGATGTGGTTTTTTTATCATCATTTTATCATATGAAGAAACTGAGGCTAAGTTAAATAACTTGCCTACTTAATTCAACTACCAAACAGGAAAGGTACGTTTCAGACATAAACTTGTGAGTCCAAAGCTTATGCTAACTTTATTACATGATATATCCTCTCAGACAGGATGGTTAATAGTCTACTGGTATAAGTTACGGGGCAGTGAAAGGGTAGATGGAGTGATGGATTGGCTAGGAGGCAGAGGTAATACAGGTAAAAAAAAAATTGAGATAGCAGACTCTGTGCAGACTTGAGTTAAATCAACTTTAAGTTCTGTTCTGCTATTTACTAGCTCTGTAATAGTAAAATAATTATTTAATCTTTCCAAGTCTCATTTTTTGAATCTATTAAATGGGGGTTATGATGAATAGCTTATAGAATTGCTATGAGATGGGCAAAGACAAATATAGGTTCAAAATAAAGGGATAGAGGGCAAATGGAAAGCAAAAATATAATAATAATAATAAAGCAGGTGTTGAAATCCTAGTCTCTAATAAAACAGGCTTTAAACCAACAAAGATGAGAAAAGACAAAGAAGGGCATTACAAAATGGTAAAGGGATCAATGCAACAGAAAGAGCTAAATATCCTAAATATATATGCACTCAGCAGAGAAGCGCCCAGATTCATAAAACAAGTTCTTAGAAACCTACAAAGAGACTTAGAATCCCACACAATAATAGTGGGAGACTTTAATACCCCATTGTCAATATTAGACAGATCAATGAGACAGAAAATTAACAAGGATATTCAGGACTTGAACTCAGCACTGGACCAAGAAGATTTAACAGACATCTACAGAACTCTCCACCCCAAATCAACAGTATATACATTCTTCTCAGCACCACATCACATTTACTCTAAAATTGACCACATAATTGGAAGTAAAACACTCCTCGGCAAATGCAAAAGAATGGAAATCATAACAGTCTCTCAGACCACAGTGAAATCAAATTAGAACTCAGGATTAAGAAACTCACTCAAAAAGACAGAACTACATAGAAACTGAACAAACTGCTCCTGAATGACTACTGGGTACATAACTGAATTAAGGCAGAAGTAAATATGTTCTTTGAAACTAATGAGAACAAAGACACAATGTGCCAGAACCTCTGGGAAACAGCTAAAGCAGTGTTTAGAGGGAAATTTATAGCACTCACTGCCCACAGGAGAAAGCAAAAAAGATTTGAATTGGCACTCTAACATCACAATTAAAAGAACTAGAGAAGCAAGAGCAATCAAATTCAAAAGCTAGCAGAAGGCAAGAAATAACTATAATCAGAGCAGAACTGAAGGAGACAGAGACACAAAAGAAACCCTTCAAATAAGGAATTCAGGAGCTGGGTGTTTTTTTTTTTTTTTTAAGATTGACAAAATGGATAGACCATTAGCCGGACTAAAGAAGAAAAGAGAGAAGAATCAAATAGATACAATAAAAAATGATAAAGGGGATATCATCAGTGATCCCATATAAATACAAACTACCATCAGAGATTACTATAAACACCTCTATGCAAATAAACTAGAAAATATAGAATAAATGGATGAATTCCTGGACACATAAACCCCCCCAAGAGTAAAACAGGAAGAAGTCGAATCCCTGAATAGACTAATAACAAGTTCTGAAATTGAGGCAGCGATTAATAGCCTACCAACCAAAAAAAAAAAAAAAACCAAGGAACAGATAGATTAGCAGCTGAATTCTACCAGAGGTACAAAGAGGAACTGGTATTGTTCCTTCTGAAACTATTCCAACCAGTAGAAAAGGAGGGAATTCTCTCTAACTCATTTTATGAGGCCAGCATCACCCTGACGCCAAAACCTGGCAGAGACACAACAAAATAAAGAAAATTTCAGGCCAATATCCCTGATGAACATTGATGCGAAAATCCTCAATAAGATACTGGCAAACCGAATCCAGCAGCACATCAAAAAGCTTATCCACCATGATCAAGTCGCCTTCATCCCAGGGAGGCAAGGCTGTTTCAACATACGCAAATCAATAAATATAATCCATCACATAAACAGAACCAATGACAAAACCACATGATTATCTCAATAGATGCAGAAAAGGCCTTTGACAAAATTCAACAGCCCTTCATGCTAAAAACTCTCAATAAACTAGGTATTGATGGAACATATCTCAAAATAATAAGAGCTATTTATAATAAACCCACCTCCAATATCATATTGAATGGACAAAAACTAGAAGCATTCCCTTTGAAAACTGGCACAAGACAAGGATGCCCTCCTTCACCACTCCTATTCAACATAGTGTTGGAAATTCTGGCCAGGGCAATTAGGCAAGAGAAATAGGAAGAGAGGAAGTCATATTGTCTTTATTTGCAGATGACATGATTGTATATTTAGAAAATTCCATCGTCTCAGCCCAAAATCTCAACCTGATAAGCAACTTCAGCAAAGTCTCAGGATACAAAATCAATGTGCAAAAATCACAAGCATTCCCATACACCAATAAAATCAAAACCACAATGAGATACCATCTCATGCCAATTAGAATGGTGATTATTAAAAAGTCAGGAAACAAGTGCTGAGGAGGATGTGGACAAATAGGACCATTTTTACACTGTTGGTGGGAGTGTAAATTAGCTCAACCATTGTGAAAGACAGTGTGGCGATTCCTCAAGGATCTAGAACCAGAAATACCATTTGACCCAGCAATCCCATTACTGGGTATATACCCAAAGGACCATAAATCATTCTACCATAAAGACACATTCATACATATGTTTGTGGCAGCACTATTCACAATAGCAAAGACTTGGAACCAACCCAAATTCTTATCAATGATAGACTGTATAAAGAAAATGTGACACATATACACCATGGAATACTATGCAGCCATAAAAAGAAATGAGATCATGTCCTTTGTAGGGACATGGATGAAGCTGGAAGCAATTATCCTCAGCAAACTAGCACAGGAACAGAAAACCAAACACCACATGCTCTCACCTATAAGTGGGAGCTGAATAATGAGAACACATGGACACAGGGAGGGGAGCAACACATACTGGGGCCTATCAGAGGGTGACTTGAGGGGATGGAGAGCATTAGGAAAAATAGCTAATGCATGCTGGACTTGCTCCCTAGGTGATGGGTTGATAGGTGCAGCAAACTACCATGGCACACGTTTACCTATGTAACAAACTGGCACACCCTACACATGCACCCCAGAACTAAAAATAAAAATTAAAAAAAGAAGCAAGTGTTTCTGTGTGCTGATTTTCTATCTTGCAACTTTACTTAATGTGTTTGTTAGTTCTAACAGTTTTTTTTAGTAGAATCCTTACCATTTTTTTTATATAAGATCATCTGTTTAAAATGTCATCATCAAGGAAAATAGCACTCCCATTCTCCAGTTCCTGTGGGAGAATAGGTGCCTAATTACGTGGGGCCTCTTACTCCAAGTTATAAATCTACTCCCATTTTTAAAATTTGAGAAGTTTATTTTTCAAGCCAATTTGCCAACACAGACTGTCAACCTAATTACCAAATGAATTTAGGAAGAATCATGCTGTGAAGCCTTCTTACTTGAGGACTAGTTATTGTTTATCTTGAAAAACATGTATTTTATGGGATGTATCTCCTTGTCTATATAAGAAGGTGAGATTTGTCTTTTCATTATCTTCAGTGGATTGATTGTGATTTATGTCACATTCTGGTTTAATGCTAATTCAATAATAATGCTTAATACTTGTTCTATCTTTGTGAAGAGGTATCCTGGCTTGGGGGATGACTTTGTTTTTAATTGTATTTCCCCAGCTACATTACATGATCTTTAATGGAATAAGGCCACATAATAATGCCTGCTCCTATTTCTCAAGGGGAGAGCTGGCTACCTGATTATAACATACTATAAAACATGGTGTACTAACCTTTTGATATTATAGACTTGGACAAGCCTAAGGCTGGTATCCTATTCACCATGTTACTCCTTTCCTTTCTATCCAGACTAATATTTCCATAACTGGTAAATGTTAATTTCAAAATAAAATAAGAGTATTTCATCTGAAAGCTCCCATCAGTGGAAATATTTCTAAAACCTGAGGAGGGTGTAAAGGCCTTTAAAACATGTCACAGTCTTGTTTATGCAGAGTTTCAAATTCTGGTCACAAGGTTGTCTTCTCACAGCCATGGGAAATAGCACTAAGTAATCACAGTTATCTTTCTTATGTGGCTTCAGATCCATTCTTAATACAGGATCACAGTATCTACCACCAATAAATCAGCATTGACTCCTCAGATAATACTTAGGTCATATTTCAGATCTTACATGAAAGATTATTTTAGGACAAAATTAACCTTTCAGGTGGGTGTCAATCTTTTTGGACTGCTATAAGTTCTGAAGGCTGGGAAGCCCAAGATCAAAACACTGGCACATTTGGTGTCTAGTGAGGGCCAGCTTTCCAGTTCACAGAATGTATCTTCTTTCTGCATCCTTACATGGTAGAAGGGGAGCTCTGGTCTCTTCAACCCCATATAGAAGCACTAATCTCATTAATAAAGGTTACACCCTCATGATATAATCACATATCCAAAGTTCTACCTCCTAATACTATCAAATTGGGGATCGATTTCAACAAATGCATTCTCAGGGTACGTAAACATTCAGGCCATAGAAGTAAGGTATGTTAAAATTTGTCCTTCTGTGACTTAAGCAGACATATTGACATCCTAGAAGAAATATAAGCAAATTCGTTCTGTAAAGAGCCAGAGAGCAAATGTTTTTGGCTTCATGTGATACACAGTCTGTTATATCTACTTAACCCTACTGTTGTGTTGCAAAAACAATCAGAGACAACAAGTAAATGAATGGGAGTGGTTATGTTTAAATAAAATTTTATTTATAAAACAATTGGGAGGCCAGATTTGGCCTAGAAGTTGTAGTTTGCTTACCCCTGTCCTAGAGAATATAACAATAGAAATTTGAGAATTATAATAGCTACGTACAATAATGTGGCAATTTCTTTTGGAACTTAAGCTAATTTAATAGAGACTCTTTATAAACAATGGAATTATCTAATAAATGGAAATTTCTCTCACCATAAGTTTTAAAATAAAGCATTGGTTTATTATACATTCATCTTTTTGGGAAATAAAGTTCCTCCACGGAACATACAATTTGTTAAAATAATAAATGAAATTGGAGCGACAATGCAAGCCTTTCCAGAGATTGTATCTCCCCAAAGAAATTGTGAGCTTTCAGGCATTTATTGAAAGCACATAATTACCTCCTGTGTGCCTCCATCATTTGGAGGGCTCCTTTCACTTTAAAGGCTACCTAAGTGTTGGGTTAATTATAGGGGAAATACTAGTACAATTCCACTTGTGACTTCTACTCTGTCCTGTTCATTCTACTAACAGCAGTAGGGTGCAAATCTAATAACTACCCCCATTTGCCTCTCTCTGAAGAGAACAGTACAGCCTGAATTTTATCAACAGGACTGATTAGATAGCAAACAGGCTGTTTCTGCCTTTGTAAAAGTAATAGTCAAGATATATTTTTTTCCTGATTTTGCATTTTTTCTTATAGTGAAAAAGACAAATACAACTTCCTCTTTATTCTACTACTACTTCTTCATGCATCAATACACTCACAGTTTAATTCTAGTGGAAGGGATCATGAATTTCCCATTCCTTGGATGGACATTTGTCAGAATGACAATATATCTTCTTCTGGGGAACATGTTGTGTCTGTAAAAAAAGGTCCCAAAAATGTTTCAGGGTAAACAGTTCACAGATGACACTACAAAAGAGATGCCCTCTGCTTCTACTTCCTCCCTATATAGTTTTGGAGGTCAGTAGTGATCTGAGAAACACTTGTATAATAAGTAGGGACGAGAGTTTCCAAAGCCTATTTTATTTATTCTCACTTAATCCAATAAACTTAACTCTTTATTCTGAGCCTTCTCAGTATTTAAATTCATTCATAGAAAGAGGCTTTGGAAAGACCTGGAGTCAAACATAGGTTTCTCTATTCCCTAGCTGTGTTACCTGAAAAGAATGTGTATTCTGCTGTACTTGGGCAAAATCTATTTCTTTCTCTCCCTCTCTCTCCCCCTCCCTCCCCTTTGTATCATACCCAGAGTGGTTTCTGCTTTCCTAACTTGATCCTGTCTAATACTCCTACCTCGCAAATATAATGCAAGAATAGACAGTAATCAGGTGAGCAAAAATTATGGTCTACTGTATGATACTTAGTAGGCACCACTACTCTGACTTTAATGAAGTGAAATTTATGAATTTTTTTCTTCTATAATTCCTCTGGAAGAATTAAGCCCTTTATCCTTTACGGCATCCAAATGACTCAGCAGTATCTCCATTATATCACTTAAGATATAGTTTTAAAATTAATCCATGTACACATCTGTATCCCCATTAAAATACGGGCCCCTTCAGGGCAGGACTTATTTTATGTCTACAGTACCTCACACAGTGTGTGGTTCATAATATGCAATCAGAAAATGAGGAAGTGAGGAATGTGTGGGTTGAAGGTGGAGAGAGGAGGGGGAGGGGCAGCATTTCTAATCCTCTCCTTAATGATAAAGGAATATGCAAATTGAACTTAAAATATGAAGATCACATATAATGAATAATTTCAGAGAAAGTAATATTTAGACAATTTCTAATCTTTGTACCAAAAAGGGAGTTAGAAATATTTTTTTCTGTTTTCTATTCTAAAACTTAAATATGCCTTTTTAAAATTACATCGGTATGCAATTATGCTTATAGAAGGATAACTTTTATTTCAGGTAGTCAAATAATAAAATGTTAGAGTGGGAAGAAGGCAAAAACAGGACATTTTTTTAAAAAAACAAATCTCTCTCAAAGAGCATCCTGGAGATTGAAGCACCCTTTGAGACCATTCGTAGATTCTGAAGTACCCCTAGTAAGACAGTGAATAGAAACTGTGATTAAGGGCTGTCTGGTTATTTCTTTTGTTTAAATGTCCTTTTCACAGATGACCCAACTCATTCTGTTGTCAGGAATTTAACAGACCATCTCAAGACCTTAGCAAAATGTTAGTGTGTCAGCGTTTGTGTATGTGTGTGCATATGTGATTGTAAGTAGTTGAGGAAAAAGGTTTGGCAAGCTTTCTGGAAGATACCTTCATTGCCTGAAAAAAAAAAATGTAAGATGAAAAAATAGGAAGCTCCTGGCTTTTTCTCCTCCCATAGACACAGCAAATAAATGGCTACATATGGTTGAATTCCCTCTGAGAGAAATTCAGAAAATAGTCGAGAGACTCCAACACATGGTACCACTAAGAAATATTCACATCAAAAACAGGTAGGAGGCCAGGTGTGGTGGCTCATACTTGTAATCCCAGCACTTTGGGAGGCTGAAGTGGGATGATTTCTTCAGACCAAGAGTCTGAGACCAGCCTGGGCAACATAGGAAGGACCCTGTCACTACAAAAAATAATAAAAAAATTAACCAGGCATGGTGGTGCATGCCTATAGTCCCAGCTTCTCAGGAGGCTGAGGTGGAAGGATAACTTGAGCCTGGGAAAGTTGAGGTTATAGTGAGTCATAATGGCACCACTGCACTTCAACCTAGGCAACAGAATGAGACCCTGTCTCAAAACAAACAAACAAACAACAACAACAAAACAGGTAGGAAAAGCTGAGACCCACTTATGCAACAAAACCCACCCTGGGTAAAGAGCCTTACAATTGGAAAGGAATCCTCAACTCTCAATTTCTTCCTGAAGAGTGAAGGGTTTAGAACACATACACAGCAATCCAGTTTTTACGGCTCCTACCTGAAGGACTGGCTCCTAGGTCTCTTAGCCCTGGAAACAGAAGGGGCTCAGCAATTATAAGTTCCCTGGAGCTAAAGAGGTGGCTTTCAATGTGTGTGTGTGAACATGTCCTGCTGCAATATCCCTGGGCTTAGTAAAGCACAAATAAGCAACAATACCCAGCTCCCAGTTTCTCTTGAAAGAGGTTTAGCTGAACATTTTGCCAGCTACTGTCTAAGGTCAGGCCTCTAAGCAGATGTCATCTGGAGTACAGGGAATTCGTAAGACCCCCAGGAGCTTGAACAGGTGTGTGAAAACTTCATGCACCTGCTTCCCCCAGCTCACTACAATGATAAAACTAATTCTCTAGCTTCTCCCTGGAAGGAGTTGCTCAGTACATAGAGCACCCTGACTTTTAAAGTTCCCACGAGGGAGACTGACTACTTAATCATCCAGCTCTGGAAGTGACAGGGCTTGGCATTAATGAGTACTCCAAAATCACAGAGAACAAAAAGGTAGTTTTAAACAGTTGTGGGAGGATGACCAGTGACCATTTCTCCTACATTAGCACCAAAGCAGCAGGCAAAACCACCCAGCACCCAGTTTTTAACTGTAAAGGGTTTGACTGCATACCTAATGTCACAATTTTCTCAGCAACTAACCATATGTATCTGGATTAGCCTGCATCTAGGAGCTTATTGGGTGGAGGTGGATGGTAACTAGTAGTCCTCTGACAGCCTGTATAGGCATATGGGTACTTCCACAGTTCCTCTGCTGGCTTGCTCCAGAGATAGAACCAAGCAGCCAGCTAACCCACTTGTCTCTGACTGATAAGACCCAGAATCTTCTAGTACCATGGAAGTGACCAAGAAAGAGGCAATAGTTGGAAAGGGTTTCCATTCTGAATGAGAGTGCACAGATTTGCCACAGATCTTTTACCCTGTTTACTATGGAGTGAGCTAGAAACGAAAGCCAGCTTCCAGCTTATCCCTGAGGAGAGCAGGGAATTAGATCACACATTTAGCACCCCAAACTTTTCCAGATAATTCTTAAAGACTAGTTTCTATCTCTCCTGTCTTATGGGCACTAACAAGATTTGGAACATCCTTGGACCACAGAGAAGTAAGACAGTGGTTTAAACAAGCACAAGGATCCAGAATCTCTGGCCATGTTGACTGTTGAGTTCATTTTCTATATGAGGCCAGTCTGACAAGATTGGGAGAAGTGACCACTTTATCTAATGTATGGCAAACAACACAGCCAATAAAAATAAAGAAACAGAAAAATATGTTACAAAGAAACTAATAAGGTAAATTTCCAGAAATGAACACTCAATGATTTACCTGGCTGAAAATTAAAAATAATAGTCATTAAAATGCTCTCGAAGTACTCAAGAGGCTGCGGTGGGAGGATTGCTTGATCCTAGGAGCTTGAGGCTGCAGTGAGTCATGATTGTGCTACTGCATTATAGTCTGGGTGACAGTGAGACTCTCAAAAAAAAAGTGCTCACTGAACTGAGATCAGGAGAACAATACATCAACAATGTGAGTTTTTGAAGAAAGAGAAAGAAAATACAAAATGGACCACACAGAAATCATAGAACTGAAGAATACAATAATCAAACTAAAAAATTAAACAGAGGTGTTCAACAGCAGAGTATTGCAAGTAGAACAAAGACTTCAAAGATAGATCATTAGAAATCATACAATTAGAAACAACAAAGAAAAAGGAAAAAGAAAAAAAGAAAAAAGTGAAGGTAGCTTAATAGATTAAGAAACTTAAAAAACATCATATCAAGCAGACCAATATACACATTATGGGAGCAAAGAAGAAGAGTGAGGCAGAAAGGAGCCAAAAAATTATTCACATAAATAACAGCTGAAAACTTTCCAAGGTAGGGGGAAAAATCCAGATTCAGGAAGCCGTAGAACATCAATAAAATGAATCCCAAAAGACTCATATTAAGACACATTATAATACAATTGTTAAAAGTTAGAGCCAAAGAAGAGATTTTTGGAAGTGGCAAGAGAAAAGAGATTTGTTATGTATAAGAGAATTTCTGTAAGACTGTCAGCAGATTTTTCAGCAGAAACTTTACAGGCCAGGGGGAGAAAGATAATATACTGAAAGTGCTTGAAGAAAATAAACCTGCCAACCAAACAACTATACCCCAGAAAACATGTCCTTCACAATTGAAGGAAAAATAAATAATCTGTCTGACAAATAAAACTAAGAAAAATTATCACCACTAGACTTGCCTTAAAATAAACGTAAATGGAACTTTTCAAGTTGAAACAAAAGTATAATAAATAAAGGCTAGGAGAGCTTAAGAAAGTAGGAAACTCATTGGTAAAGGTAAATATATAGAAAAATTGAAAATACTATATTACTCTAATGGTGGATAAATCACTTTTAATTCCACTATAAAAGATAAAAGACAAAGCATTAAAACAGTTATAAATAATTGTGTTAATGGATACTTAATATAAGTAGACATAATTTGGGAAATTGATAGAATATAATGTTGGAGGAGGAGAAAAACATGTATAGAGTTCTTGTATGCAAGTAAAGTTAAGCAGTTATCAGCTGAAAATAGACCACTAAAACTATTATACATTTTATGTAAGCTCCTTGGTAACCAAAACAATAATAGTTACAAAAGTTTCACAAAATATGCCAGGAGTGGTGGTTCAGGTGTGTAATCCCAGCACTTTGGGAGGCCAAGGCAGGCCGATCACTTGACGTCAGAAGTCCAAGACTAGCCTGGGCAACATGGTGAAAACTTATCTCTATTAAAAACACAAAAAATAGCAGGGTGTGGTGTTGCACACCTGTAATCCCAGCTACTCAGGAGGCTGAGGCAGAAGAATCGCTAGAACTTGGAAGGCACAGGTTGTAGTGAGCCAAGATCAGGTCACTGCACTCCAGCCTGGGCAAAGGAGTGAGTGAGACCCTGTCTCAAAAAATAAAAATAAATAAAATTAAAACATTTCACAAGAAAAAAAAGAAATCAAAATTAATCAATACAATAAAAACAAAAAATCCTAAAGATGACACTGAGGGAGGAAAAGTGAGAATAAAGAATGTCAATAGAGAACAGTAAACAAAATGGCAATAGTAAATCTTTATCTATCCGTAATTGCTTTAAATGTAAATAGACTAAATTGCCAATAAAAAGCAGAATTGTTGAAAGTAGTTTTATTTATTTATTTAAAAAAAAACAAGCTCCAATTCTATGATTTCTACAAGAAACTCAAGTTAGAACCAGGAACACATAGACTGAAACTGAAAAGATGAAGAGAGATATTCCATTCAAATAGAAACTGGAAAAATAGGACTGACTATATTTATATAAGACAAAGTAAACTTTAAGTCAAAAAATTATTTAGATACAAATAAAGTCATTACACAATGATAAAAGCATGAATTCAACAAGAAGGTATAACCACTATAAATATATATGCACCCAACATAAGAGTACCTAAGTATATAAAGGCAAATTGACAGATGTAAAAAAGAAATTGAAGAAATAGAAAACTTCAATATTCCACTTTCAATAATGAATAAAATATCTACACAGAAAATCAATAAAGAAAAGACAGACTTGGACACTACAGACTAAACAGACACCATAGAAATATATAAAAGTTTTCAACCAACAGCAGAAGAATGCACATTATTCTCCAGGACACAAGGGACATTCCCCAGGATAGACTGCATGTTAGATCACAGAACAATTTTAACAAATGAAATATTAAAATCACACCAAGTATCATTTTTAACTACAAAAGAATAAACTAGAAATCAATAACAGCAAGGAAATGGAAAAATTGACAAATATATGTAGACTGACACAATCTTGAACGAGTGACTTAAAGAGGAAATTAAAAATGAGTCTAAAGAATGTCTTCAGACACAAAAATGAAAACACAACATACCAAAACTTATGGAATCCAGCAAAGTCAACACTAAGAAGTAAGTTTGTAGTGATAACACCATTGAATAAAAGAAGGAGATCAAGCAATATAACTTTATACTTCAAGGAACTAGTGAAAGAAAAGCAAGCTAAGCCAGGCGCGGTGGCTCACACCTGTAATCCCAGCACTTTGGGAGGCCAAAGCAGGCAGATCACCTGAAGTCAGTTCAAGACGCTCCTAGCCAACATGGGGAAACCCCGTCTTTACAAAAATACAAAAAATAGCCGGGCATGATGGTGGTTGCCTGTAATTCCAGCTACTCAGGAGGCTGAGGCGGAAGAATCGTTTGGACCTGGGAGGCAGAGGTTGCAGTGATCCGAGATCACGCCACTGAACTCCAGCCTGGGCGACAGAGCCAGGCTCCGTTTCAAGAAACAAAAGAATCATCACAGTGAAGAGAAAATCCACAGAATGAAATATTTGTAAGCTGTGCCATCTGAAGAGAGGTATATATACAAAATATACCAAAAAAACACAATTGCGAAAACAAAACACAAAGCAAAACGAAATCTTATGTGATCTGATTAAAAATCAGGCAAAGTATCTGAACAAACAGGTCTTAAAAGAAGACATGCAAATGGCCAATAGAAACATGAAAAAAGGCTCAGTCTCAGTAGTCATTATGCTAAATGTGAATTAAAAACACAATAAGATATTACCTCATACCTGCTAAAATAGCCTTTATCAAAATTATAAAAGGTAAACTTTGGAGAGGCTATAGAGTAAAAGGAAATATTGAACATTAGTGGGAATGTAAATTATTGCAGCCATTTTGGAAATTGTTATAAAAGTTCCTCAAAAATCTCCAAATAAAAAAATTATACAGTCCAGCCAGTCACCCCACTGCTAGCTATATATCCAAAGGAAACAAAATCATTATGTAGAAGGGATATCTGCACTTCATATTAATTGTAGTATTATTCACAATAGCCAAGATATGGAATCAACTTAAGTGTCCATCTATAGATGAATGGATAAAGAAACTGTATGGTACATAGACACAATGAAATATCATTCAGCCCTAAAATAGGAGGACATCCTGTCATTTGTGACAACATGGATGAAACTGGAGGACATTATGCTAAGAGAAATAAGATAGGCACAGCCAGAAAAATACTGTACAATCACACTTATATATAGAATCTGATAAATTTAAACACAAGGAAGTAGAAAGTACAATGATGCTTACCAGAGGCTGGAGTGGGAGCAGAAAGAGGAAAAGGAGAATTATTGATTGATGGTTACGAAGTTTCAGAAAAACAGTAGTAATCAGTTTTTTGATCTGCTGTATTGTAGGGTAACTAGGGTCAATAATAATCATATATTTCAAAATAACTAAGAAAGCAAATTTTAAATGTATCACCATTAAAAAAGGTAAGCGAGATTGTAGATTGTTAGATTGATTTAAACATTCCATATTGTATACATATAACAAAACATCACAATGTTTCCCATAAATGTATACAATTATGATTTTTTAATAAACAGTATTTAGGAATAACAATTTTAAGAAAAAAGAAAAATCAACAAAACTTAGTTGATTTATTGAGAATATAAACAATATCAAAAAGCCCTTAGCTAGACTAAGAAATAGAGAACTGTGAAATAAAATCAGAAATGAAATAGAGATAATATACTGGATGCCTCAGGGAAAAATTATGAGATTGTTATGAACAATATGCAAAAACAAGGGTAACCTAGAAGAAAGATATATTCCTAGACATGAACATCCTATCAAGACAAATTAGGAGTTTGTAATAGCAATCAAAAACCTCTCAACAAAAAACACATGACCAGATGGCTTTACGGCTGAAATACACCAAAAATTCAGGAAGAATTAATAGCAGTCCTTCTTAAACTCTTTCAAAAGATTGCAACAAAGGGAATATTCCAAACTTTGTTATGCAAGGCCAAACACTTCCAAACTCCATTTAATACTTTGTTATATAAGACCAGCATAATTCTGATACCAAAGCCATACAAAAACACCACACAAAAAACAAATAAAACTTAAGGTCAGTGTTTATAAGGAATATAGATGCAAAAATTCTGGCAAACCGAATCCACTAATGCATCATAAAGATAATACATTGTAATGAAGTAGGATTTATCACTAGAATACAAAGTTGGTTTAACATACATAATCAATAAATTTGTTATACAACATTAACAGAATGAAAGATATAAAGCACATGATAGGCCAGGCATGGTGGCTCATGTCTGTAATTGCAGCACTTTGGGATGTCAACGCAGATGGACTGCTTGAGCCCAGGAATTTGAGAACAGCCTGGGCAACAGGGTGAAACCCTGTCTCTACAAAAATTACAAAAATGACCTGGGCTTGGTGGCATGTGTCTCTATTCCCAGCTACTAGGGAGGCTGAGATGGCAATGTCTCTTCAGCCCAAGAGGTGGAGGTTGCAGTGAGCCAAGATTGTGCCACTGCACTTCAGCCTGGGTGATAGAGTGAGACAAGAAAGGAAGGAAGGAAGAAAGGAAGGAAGGAAGGAAGGAAGGAAGGAAGGAAGGAAGGAAGAAAGGAAGGAAGGAAGGAAGGAAGGAAGGAAGGAAGGAAGGAAGAAAGGAAGGGAGGGAGGGAGGGAGGAAGGGAGGGAAGGGAAGGGAAGGGAAGGGAAGGGAAGAATTGTCTCAATAGATGCAGAAAAAGCATGTGAAAAAGCAGAACATTCGTTCATGACAAAATCTCTCAACAAAATAAGTATAGAAAGAAATTTTCTTAACATAATAAGGCTATTTATGAAGAGCCCACAGCTAACATCATAATCAATGGGAGAAACAACAAGTTTGTCTTCTAAAATTAAGGATAAAACAAGGATACCTGTAATCCCAGCACTTTGGGAGGCCGAGGTGGGCAGATCACTTGAAGTCAGGATTTCAAGACCAGCCTGGCCAACATGATGAAACCCTGTCCTTATTAAAGCTATGAAAATTAGGTGGGCGGGGTGGTGCATGCCTGTAATCTCAGTTACTCTGGAGGCTGAGGTGAGGGAATCGTTTGAGTCTGGGAGGTGGAGCTTGCAGTGAACTGAGGTTGCACCACTGCACTCCAGCCTGGGTGATAGAGCAAGACTCTGTCTCAAAAATAAACAAGCAAAAAAGAAAAAAACAAGGATGCCTATTCTCAACTTCTTTTCAATATTGTACTGAGAGAACTAGGCAGAACAATTGGACAAGAAATAAAAATAAAATGCATCTAATTTGGAAAGGAAGAAGTAAATTTATCTCTGATTGCAGAATACATAATCCTATATGTAGACAACCTTAAAGACTCTATACACACACAAACACACATACACACAAACTGTTAGAACTAATAAATTCAGGAATGATGCAGGATACAAAATTAACAAAAAATTTACTTGTATTATTTTACACCAATAATAACCTATCCAAAAAGCAAATAAACAATCCCATTTACTATAGCATGAAAAAAAATGAAATTAAATATTAATATATTTAAAAAATAAAAATAACTTTAACCAAGGAAGTGGAAGACATGTACCCTTAAAACTATGAAACGTTGATAAATAATTTGAAGAAGAAACAAATAAATGCAAAGATATCCTGTGTTCATGGATTAGAAGAATATGGCTAAAATGTCTATACTACCTAACGTAATATACAGATTTTTATTTTATTTATTTATTTATGTATTTATGTATTTATTGAGATGGAGTCTTACTCTTGTCACCCAGGCTGGAGTGCAATGGCACCATCTCCTCTTACCAGAACCTCCGCCTCCTGGGTTCAAGCAATTATTCTGCCTCAGCCTCCCAAGTAGCTGGGATTACAGGTGCACACCACCATGCCCAGCTAATGTTTTATATTTTTAGTAGAGACAGAGTTTCATCATGTTGGCCAGGCTGGCCTCAAATTCCTGACCTTGTGATTCACCTGCCTCAGCCTCCCAAAGTGCTGGGATTACAGGCATGAGACACTGTGCCTGGCCCAATATACAGATCCAATGCACCACTATCAAAATATCAATGGCATTTTTAACATAAATTGAAAAAAAATCTATAATTTCTATAAAACTACAAAAGACCCTGATTGGCTAAAGCAATCTTGAGAAAGAAGAACAAAGTTGGAAGCATCATAATTCCTGATTTCTAATTATATTAAAAAGATACATTAATTAAAACAGTATGGTACTGGCATGAAAACAGACACAAATACCAATAAAACACGAGAGAGAGCCCAGAAATAATCCCACACATATACGGTCAACTAATTTTTGACAAAGGCACCAATAATGCACAAGGGGAAAATTAATGATGTTGAGAAAACTGGATATGCACAAGCAGAAAATTAAATTACGTAACAATATGCATAAAAGCCAACTAAAAATAGATTCAAGACTTAACCATAAAACCTGAAGTCATAAAACTCCCATCATAAAACTCCCAGCAGAAAACAGACTGAAAAAATTCCTTGACATTGGCCTTGGCAATTATATTTTGGATATCACACAAAATCCTCAGGCAACAAAAGCAAAAATAAGCATATACAACTGTATCATACTTAAAAAGTGACTGCACGGTGAAATAAAAAATTAACAAAAGTGAAAAAACAGCCTACAAATTGCGAGAAAATATTTGCAAATTATATATCCAATGTTACTGAATGTAGGCTTGGCTGCTTGCCTCTTGCAAAGCCAATAACAAGCACAAGACACAGTAAAAGGAGAGTGACTTTATTCCAAGCTGCCATTGGGGTAACAGCCAGTCTCATACCTAAAGAAACTATTTCAAACTCTATGCTGGGAGATGGACTTAAAAAGGGAACTTGGAATGGGAGGCATGCAGGGGTGGTGTTGGCTACAAGGACTATGTAACCTTCTTCTTGTGACTGTCAGCATGGACTAGTGTCATCTTAACAATGACCTGGTTGCAGACTAACCACCTGAAGGTAATCTCTTGAATTTTGCAGCTGGGTCTACACATCTGGTTTATCTCAAGATTATCCACCAGAACATAAGGTCACAACTAGATACAAGCATACAGTTAGAAAAATGTACATGGGACAACGGGGTATATGAAGAGAAAGGGAGGGATGTGGTATTTCAAAGAAAGTATATTTCAAGGCCATATTTTAAGAATAAGGAAGGCCGGGCGCGGTGGCTCAAGCCTATAATCCCAGCACTTTGGGAGGTCGAGACGGGCGGATCACTAGGTCAGGAGATCAAGACCATCCTGGCTAACATGGTGAAACCCCGTCTCTACTAAAAAATACAAAAAGGTAGCCAGGCGAGGTGGCGGGCGCCTGTAGTCCCAGCTACTCGGGAGCCTGAGGCAGGAGAATGGCGTGAACCCGGGAGGCAGAGCTTGCAGTGAGCTGAGATCCAGCCACTGCACTCCAGCCTGGGTGACAAAAAAAAAAAAAAAAAGAATAAGGAGAGAAATAAAATGGTTTCTCTAGTAAAGTAACACCTTGAGACAAGAGAGAAAAGAGAAAAAGGAAAAAAAAAGTTTTAAAATGCATTTTGAAGCGAAGTTCCTCGGTTACAATAACAAGCTAATACCCAAAATACAAAAGAAACAAGTACAACTCAATAGCTAAATTAACACACAATCCACATGATTAAAAAATGGGCAAATGTGGTTGATGGTTATATTTAAAGCCCATACTTCATAACCATGTAAAACAGTCACATAACAAAAACTGCATTAGTGCCCCTAAAATTAATACAAATCTTAAAAAATGTGCAAAAGATCTGAATAGCCAGTTCCCAAAAGAAAGCACACACTGGCTATCGGGTGAAAGAGAAGTTGTTTGTCATCAGGGAAGTACAAATCAAGAACACAATGAGATTTCATTTTGCACCAGGATGGCCCTTAATAATACAGAAGATTAGTGTTAGTGAGTAGGGAGAAATGGAAACCCTTGTACACTGTTGATGGGAGTGTAAATTGGTTACAGGCGTTATGAAAAACAAATGGAGGTTCCTCAACAAACTAAAAATGAAACCATCATATGAGTCATATATATCCCACTTCTGGGTATATAATCAAAGGAAGTGAAATCAGGATTGCATTGAAATATCTATGCTCCCATGTTTACTGCAGCATTTTTCACAACAGGCAAGCTGTGAAAACAACCCTAATGTGCATCAACAGATGAATAGATAAAGAAATTGTGGTAAATACGTACAGGGAATATTATTCAACTTTAAAAGGAGATTTTGTCATTTGCAGCAACATGAATGATCCAAGAGGACATTTTGCTAAATGAAATAATCCAGACACAGAAAGATTGTGCATGATCTCACTTATAAGTGGATTCTTTAAAAATTCAATACATAGTAACAGATTATAATGGTATTCACCAGTAGAGAGAAGGGTGAGGATGGGGAGATGTTGGTCAAAGCTTACAAAGTTTCCATAGTGTAGCATGAATAATCGAAAGGTTTAATTTACAGTATGATGACTATAGTTAGTAATAATGTCATATTTTGAAAATATGCCAATAGAACAGATTTCAGTTGCCTTTACCACAAATAAATAAAGGGAATTATGTGAATAAATGGATGTTAATTAGCTTGATTTTAGTAGTCATTTCTCATATATATGTACATTAAAAAATCATGCTTTATACCTTAAATATACACGATGAAACTTTTTTAAAAATGCAGGAAGATATGTTCACCTCATTTCTGCTTTCCAACATATTGTGAGCAATATCTAATGGGATCAATCTAACTTATGCCCACAACCTTAATTATAAAGAAGTCTGATAAATCTAGTCTTACGTTTTAAGCATTCTAATCTCTATGACACAAGAAAGCACATGAAACACAGTAGAATATGGTTTCCAAGTGTCAGTAGACAATATCTAGCACATGTTAAATTAAAAATGACATGTCATCTATAACTGTATACCAATATTTTACACATTTCGATTCTAATATTTTGTTTTTGCCTGGTTACACAACTATAATTAATTAGCAAGCTCAGTTGACGTCTTGACACATTGCATCTTTTCTAAATGTAATATAATTATTCAGAAGAATATGCTATTTATTTCTATGTGCTCCTTTTTAAAATTTTACGTATAATTAGAAGGTGAAACCATCTATGCTTGAGTAAGAATTGTGGCAAAAAATACTCTTTCCAAATTTTTATTCTTCTTTTTTTCCTTAAAAGATAACTTTAGCTAAACGCATTACTGCTCACCCAAGACCACAGTAGCCAGCCTGTCTTGCAGCTAGGTGTGATCATATCTGCTCAGTGATATGGAAGTGGAAATGTATAATTCTTACAAGGTGTGTCCTTAGAAAAGACTGAGTGTGCCTATCTATATCCTTTCTCTGTATAGTTGCCTGGAAGTTGCATTTGACAACCGGAGCTAGCTCTACCAATCATATTGGGTTGAAAACAACAAACCCATGCCCTGAGAATGTTGAATAGTGAGTTGTAAGGTGTCTGAGTCTCTGATAATAAGAGGCTATCATTTTGTTGTTGTTCCAATATTCTCAAAAAAGAGAAGTCTATGATATTTGAAACTTAAATCTTGCTTTTGTTCACTTTTAGGCCCAATTTAAAATTTCTCTTATGTAATCCTCAGAAGCTACAAATCAGAGGCTTTCTTAGGACTATCCTGCAGTACATAAAGCACTACCTAAAAACCTATAAAAACTGACACAAACTTACACATTACATGAGTTATTCAATCATTCATTTCTTGACTTGTTCTTCTAGTCAGCAACTGTGTATCAAGAGCATCAATATGACAGAGCCATTGCACTGTGCTGCAGACATACACATATATTTGAAGCACTGCATGAAATCTAAGTATTATATTTAAAATTATGATTATTTTCTAAGCTATCAAGTGTACAGCCTAAGACCGTCATATTTGTAAGGACCATACAAATCATACAATCCTTTACTGAAGGTTAGTTTTATTTAAAACATTCTTACTTAAGATTCAAAGTGCTATCAGAAACATCCACCCTATCTGAGTACGTAGAACCTCAAAATCTCCTTCCATAAATTCTGTTGTCTGGGATAAATATATTCTGCTGTTACACTATGTCAAAGATTAGTAAAGAACTGAATTCTACATTGATGTGCCAAACCTATGTGTCAATGAAGAGAAAAGTTGGGAATTTGTGGAACAAAAGGCCAGCTTGGGAATAAAGTTATTGGTATAAAGGGCAGATTGGCCCCAAACAATTTAACAGAGAAGAAGCAGTTGAAATATTTTTCTTTCTTTACAATTTTGTGGATGACTGATTGTTGTAGTTTCACATATGATTAATTAGCTTCCACAACATAAAACTCAAGGACAGGAGCTTTTACTGTCAGAGAAATTCATTTACTTAAGGATGAGGAGTTAGGTTGTTATATTTTTGTATTAGTCCATTTTATGCTGCTGATAAAGGCATACCCAGGAATGGGCAATTTACAAAAGAAAGAAGTTTAATTGGACTTACAGTTCCGTGTGGCTGGGGAAGCCTCACAATTATGGCAGAAAGCAAGGAGGAGCAAGTCACGTCAAACGTGGATGGCAGAAAGCAGAGAGAGAGCTTGTGCAGGGGGACTCCTCTTTTTAAAGTAATCAGATCTCATGAGACTTACTCACTATCATGAGAACAGCATGGGAAAGACTTGCCCCAATGATTCAATTAACCTCCACTGGGTCCCTCCCACAACAAATGGAAATTCAAGATGAGATTTGGATGTGGACACAGCCAAACCGTATCATTCCACACCTGGCCTCTCCCAAATCTCATGTTCTTGTCTTCACATTTCAAAACCAATCATGCCTTCCCGACAGTCTGACCCTACCAAAGTCTTAACTCATTTCAGCATTAATTCAAAAGTCCACAGTCAAAAGTCTCATCTGAGACAAGTCTTTTTTAACCATGAGCCTGTATAATCAAAAGCAGGTTACTTCCTAGATACAGTGAAAGTACAGGCATTGGGTAAACACAGTCATTCTAAATGGGAGAAATTGTCTGAAACAAAGGGGCTACAGGCCCTAGGCAAGTCCAAAATCCAGCAGGACAGTCAAATCTTAAAGTTCCAAAAAGATCTCTTTTTTGACTCCAGGTCTCACATCCAGGTCGCACTGATGCAAGAGGTGGGTTTCTATGGTCTTGGGCAGCTCTGACCCTGCAGGGTACAGCCTCCCTCCTAGCTTCTTTCATGGGCTGGTGTTAAGTGTCTGTGGCTTTTCCAGGTGCACAGTGCAAGCTGTCAGTGGATCTACCATTATGATGTCTGGAGAACCATGGCCCTCTTCTCATAGCTCCACTAGGTGGTGTCGCAGTAGGGACTCTGTGTGAGGGCTCTGACCCCACAGTTTCCTTCTGCACTGCCCTAGCGGAGGTTCTCCATGAGGGCCCCACCCCTGCAGCAAACTTTGCCTAGGCATCCAGGTGTTCCCATACATTCTCTGAAATCTAGGAGGAGGTTCCCAAACCTTTATTCTTGACTTCTGTATGCTTGCAGGCTTAATACCACATGGAAGCTGCCAAGGCTTGAGACTTGCACCCTCTGAAGTCATGGCCTGGGCTCTACATTGGACCCTTTCAGCCACAGCCAGAGCTGCTAGGACACAGGGCACCAAGTCTCTAGACTGCACACAGCATGGGGACCCTAGGCCCAGCCCATGAAACCACTTTTTCCTCTTAGCCCTTCAGGCCTGTGATGGGAGGGGCTGTCATGAAGCCCTCTGACATGCCCTGGAGACATTTTCCCCCTTGTCTTGGGGATTAACTTTTGACTTTTCATTACTTATGTAATTTCTGCAGCTGGCTTGAATTTCTTCTCAGAAAATGAGATTTTCTTTTCTATTGCATTGTGAGGCTACAAATTTTTCTGAACTTTTATTGCTCTGCTTCCCTTATAAAACAGAATCCCTTTAGCAGCACCCAAGTCACTTCTTGGATACTTTGCTGTTTAGAAATTTCTTCTGCCAGATACCCTAAAAATCATCTCTCTCAAGGTCAAAGTTCTGCAAATATCTAGGGCAGGGGCAAAATGCCAACAGTCTCTTTGCTAATACATAACAGGAGTCACCTTTGCTCCAGTTCCCAACAAGTTCCTCATTTCCATCTGAGACCACCTAAGCCTGGAGTTTATTCTCCATATCACTATCAGCATTTTGGGCAAAGCCATTCAACAAGTCTCTAGGAAGTTCCAAATTCTCACATTTTCCTGTCTTCTTCTGAGCCCTCCGAACTGTTTCAACCTCTGCCTGGTACCCAGTTCAAAAGTCACTTCAATATTTTCAGATATTTCAGCAGTACACTGCTCTACTAGTACCAATTTACTGTATTAGTCTGTTTCCATGCTGCTGATAGACATACCCAAGACTGGGCAATTTACCAAAAAAAAAACAAAAAAACAAAAAAACAATAAAACAAAAAAAAACATGTTTAATTGGACTTACAGTTCTACATGGCTGGGGAATATTCACACATCATGGTAGACGGCAAGGAGGAGCAAGTCACGTCTTACAGGGATGGCAGCAGGCAGAGAGAGAGAGAGAGAGCTTGTGCAGGGAAACTCCTCTTATAAATACCATCAGATCTCATGAGACTCATTCACTATCAGGAGAACAGCACAGGAAAGATTGCCCCCATGATTCACTTGCCCCCATGATTCAATTACTGGGTCCCTCCTACAACATGTGGGAATTCAAGATGAGATTTTGGTGGGGACACAGCCAAACTATATCAGTTTTAAAAATTAAGAACCATGAGTATGTGTTTATGTAGCTATATATTTTGGGTGTCTATGACTCCACAAAGTTAAAATCTCTATACAGATATTTTGTGTAAAGTAGAGATGATATAGACTTCTTTTTTATCTGCAATGACTTCATGTCTAAATCTTCAGAACTACACTTAAATTATTTTAAAAGTAAACAATGATAAAAGCCTAGCAAGAACCTAGAAGATAAATGACCTCCTAGGAGAGTTACAGAAGGCATTACTCTATCATAGAGCTGACAGGATACTTCTGTAAACTGAAAGAAAGGCAGAAGGAGAGGTTTGCAACACACAGTGAGTCACGGCCCTTAAAGTCATCGATGCAAGGACAACTTACGCCTGATGAGACAGAGCCTTTATATAAGTTCAAAGCTGTATCCTCCAAGGATTGCTTTTCATTTTGACTGACACCTGAAACATGCGGATCAACACTGGAACTTTGTAGAGATGAAAAAGAAGGCAGATGGGAAGCTAAATGACAAACTGAATTAGTGGGATGTGCCATATATTCAGTTTCCTGGAGACACAAAACCCTTGTAATACAGGATTATAAATCTTTATTAGCCCTGAAGGGAGGAGATTTATACAATCATTATGGGGAAAAGATAAATGATTCAATGTAGCAAACGCCAGAATACTTATTATATAAACACTTTAATCAATATTTTAAAGATAGTATGGTTCTAAATATTGGGAACCTTTACAAATACATAGATTTTGTCTTTATTTACCTATTTTTGCAGCTTTTGTAACAATTGGTGTTCTTTGGTGTCTCATAACACATGACTATTCAACTCACATATAATGAACCACAAATTACACAGCCACGTCTGAGTTCAGCAGAAATGGAAAGAACAAACATAGAACAAAATTGGAAGTAAATATGACAGGCCAGGTGCAGTGGCTCATGCCTGTAAGCCCAGCACTTTGGGATGCTGAAGTGGATGAATCATGAGCCTAGGAGTTCAAGACTAGCCTGGGCAACATGGTGAAATCTTGTTTCCACAAGAAATACAAAATTTAGCTGGGTGTGGTTGCACACACGTGTTGTCCTATTTACTTGGGAGGCTGAGGCAGGAGGATCATTTGAGCTCAGGAGGTTGAGGCTGCATTGAGCTGAGATCATGCCACTGCACTCCAGCCTGGGTGATTGAGTGAGATCCTATCTCCAAAAAAAAAAAGAAAAAGAAAAGACAAAATATAAGACAAAATAAATATTTGTGAAGAGACATAATGGCTACTGCAAATTGTATCTAAATTTCGATGAGGAATGAAAAAGCTAGCAACACAAAATGAAAACAAAACAATTTTAAAAATATTTCTAAGTTAAATAGGATTGTATAAAAGGTTTATAAATATTTACACATACAAAGAGAAAAAACAAAAATGAAAAATTACCTATAACATTGTTTAGAGAAAACATTAAAAAGTTTTAGTTCTTCTATCATGTAAAATGTATCACAGTTTATTTACCCAACCTCTTTGAGTATCTGTTTTTAATTTTTTCCTAAACATAAAACTTGTGTCATGAATAAGTAAATATGAATACATCAACACATCAAAAATGTATAATTGCAAATTATCAAAAAAACAAGGAAAATATAAACACTTGTACATGCTAATTTTTACTTCAACTGTCATATCATTTACTTAAGACACATAACAGAGCAAAAGGTATGTTATTTACATATACGTTATACTTATAAACATAGTTTTGTATCAAATGTAATAATTTACATTCTGATTTATTTTCATGTTAATTACTGTTGTTTAAAAATGATGTTTAACAGAGGCATACTCTATATTATAGATGTAAACTTATTTGATCTGGTTTTCTTTTTCATCTTTTCTCTTGTTTTTGAGACAGTCTACTCTGTAATGCAGACTAAAGTGCATGGTGCAATCATAGCTCACTGCAGCCTTGATCTCCCTAACTCAAGTGATCCTCCTATCTTAAGCTTCCCAAGTCATTGAGACTACAGGAATGCATCACCACACTTTGCTAATTTTTTTTTATTTTTTGTAGAAACAGGGTCTCACTATGTTACCCACGCTGCTCTCAAACTCTTGGCCTCAAATGATCCTCCCACCTCAGCCTCCCAAAGGGCTGGAGTTACAAGCATAAGCCTCTGTGCCTAGGCTTAATCAGTGTCTTACTCTTACACACATTTCTTCAAACTTTATAAGTAACACTTTTATAATAATTAGAAATGTGCTATAATTTAATGACACAAAAAATTTGGAGTCATTTATTGTTCACTCTTGTATCCCACACAAATCCTCCATCCATTTCTCTAATAATTTTCTATGGTAAATTGTTAATGTAGTATTATTGCAATCAAATGGTGACAACATTATATATGTTTAATTGGCTTTAAAAAAAGTATTAGTAAAGCTATATGTTTAATTGGCTTTAAAAAAAGTATTAGTAGGCCGGGCGCGGTGGCTCAAGCCTGTAATCCCAGCACTTTGGGAGGCCGAGACGGGCAGATCACGAGGTCAGGAGATCGAAACCATCCTGGCTAACATGGTGAAACCCCGTCTCTACTAAAAAAAAAAAAAAAAATACAAAAAAACTAGCTGGGCATGGTGGCGGGCGCCTGTAGTCCCGGCTACTCGGGAGGCTGAGGCAGGAGAATGGCGTAAACCCAGGAGACAGAGCTAGCAGTGAGCTGAGATCTGGCCACTGCACTCCAGCCTGGGCAACAGAGCAAGACTCTCTCTCAAAAAAAAAAAAAGTATTAGTAATTTAAATAAATGTCATCATTGTGAAAATGTTGATTTCATATTAACTCTGACTATAGGTATTATATTTAAAATGTTTTCCATCCCAAAATATTTTGAGTTATATAAAGTGTTGTTTTAATTAACGTATCTTTGAAAACAACTAAAATTGAGAATTGTCAAATTGTCCTATATTTTTCGTTGTTTGGTTTCCCCCGATTTAAAATGTACTATACTAATGTCATTTTTGGTATATTAGCCCACTTAGAGCTAAAGTAATTATTAGAGTAAGGCTTAAGTCAGCCATTCTAATTTTGTGTTTACTGTTTGGTCTCTTAGTTTTTTCTTTGCTTTTTTTTTATTCCTACATTTCTATGTGGTTAAACATTTTAAAGATTTTTTTAAAAAATTATCACAGTGGTTGGGAATGTATTTCTTTCTATAGCTTTCTTTAAGTAGTTGCTCTATTGATTACATTACATATTCATAGCATTAAACAATCTCCTAGTGTTATTATTTTGCCAGTTCAAGTGTAGAAACAAACCTTTATATCCATTATCTTTACCATTTATGATAAAATAGCTTTAAATATTTCCTTCATATACATTTTGAACCACATCAGTTTTGTAATTTTTGCTTCACCAAACATAATTTAGAAAATTCAAAAGGAGGAAGAGTTTATTATATTTACCCATGTTTTTGCTTCCCATATACTTTCTTCCTCTTTGTCATTACAAAATTCCTACTATTATTGTTTGCTTTATGCACAGATAAATTATTTTAGCTACTCTTTTAGAGTAGGTCTATTAATGACAGATTTTCTTAGGTTTTCTGTATCCGAAAATATCTGAATGAGAAAAGATAAATTCCACCACCAAGATGGAAAAGATGTTACAATTATCTGAGAAATATTTTAAAACACATTAAAAATCTGCTTAATCTTTTAAACAGATTACTCTTTAATTTCTGAAGGACATTTTCACTGGATATAGGATTTGGGGTTGCAGTTCCCTATGAAGTATCTTGGAATATTTTTTTGGCTCTATTGCATTTAGAGTTCACTTAGCTTCTTGAATTTGTAAATTTATGCCTTTTGCCAAATTTGGGAACTTATTAGCCACTGTTTCCTTGAGTGCTTTTTCAGTCTTCCCTTATTCTCCTTTCCTCCCAGGATTATTACGACACAAATGTTACATTTTTTATTATAGTCCCACAGGCCTATAAGGCTCTGTTCAATTTTTATTTTTTATTTTTTTCTATTGTTCAGACTGGGTAATTTATTCTTTCTGTCTTCCAGTTCACTGATTCTTTCCTCTGTCTCTTCCAATTTGCATAGGCATCTATAATTGAGGGTTTTTGGTTTTAATTTTTATTTTGGTTACTACATTTTTTTATTCTCAAATTCCTTTTTTCTTCTTTATATCTTCTCTGTACTTGTAAAGCCTTTATTTCTTTGCTAAAACTTTCTATTTTTTCTTTTGATTCAAGTATGTTTGTAAATGCTCATTGAAGCATTTTTATGATGCCTGCTTTAAAATCTTTCTCGGATAATTCTAATATCCCTGTCATCTTGATGGAATTTATTATTTTTTTCATTCAGTTTGAGGTCTTCCTGGTTCTTGGTATAATGAGTGATATAAATTTAAACATATACTTTATTATTTTACAAGATTCTAAATCTTATGTAAAAACTTATGTTTCTAGCTAATTTTCTGACACTGCTGTAATAGTGGCAGGGCTAGGGCACCAACTCATTACTGTTAGCAAGAGGTAAAATTCAGGTCCCCACTGGGTTTCAGTTGGGTCCATTATTCATCCAGCCTGGACCACCAAAATATCCCACTGATGATGAGGGTAGAAAGTCTGACTCCTCTCTAGGCCTCTGTTGATACTGTCCTGGCTGGGAGGGATAGGAATGCCTCATTATTACACCCAAGTGGCTTCCACAGACACAATGGTGAGGGTGGTCTTGTTACTCCTGGGATTGATGAGAATTCTGCCCTTCTTCTAGGTGCCCTCTGGTATCCCCCTGGCAAAGAGAAAAAGAGGTATCTTATTACTGCTGGCTGGAGTGTATGTCCCTGCTCCCACCATAGTCTTTGCTGACATTGCTGGAGTGTAATGGAGATCTTGCTACTGCTCAGCGAAAATGAGAGTCTCAGCTCCCTACTCAGTCTTTTCTGACACCATCCACAGTAGAGGGGAGAATTAGCTACTTTGTTATTCTCTGGAAGTTGAGACCCCCCATTAGGTCTTTGCAGACATGGGTGGGAGTGTGGCAACAGTTTTTACAGTGGTATTTGGAGTAGAGCAGTTTGCTGTCTAAACATTTTCTGCATGACTAGACTTCCTCTCTTCTTCTCCTTGACTAGCTAGAGTGGATTTTGTTAGCACTTAAAAAAAAAAAAGTGTCCATTGTTGTTTCTGAGTTGCTGGCTTCTTTGAGTTCCAATCTTAGGTATATAAGGAAAGTCAAGGAATGTACCACCATGTCACTCCTTTTGCCCTAATGTCTCTACCCAGACTGCCTCATCTATTATCAGGGGAGCCAGCCCCCGATATTTCAATGTAGGTTCTTTTCTATTTTCCCTAAGTGTCAGCCAGTCTGAGAAATAAAGGGAAAGAGTACAAAAGGGAGAAATTTTAAAGCTGGGTGTCCAGGGGAGACATCACATGTCGACAGGTTCCATCATGCCCCCTGAGCCATAAAACCAGCAAGTTTTTATTAGCAATTTTCAAAGAGGAGAGAGTGTACAAATAGGGTGTGGGTCACAGAGATCACATGCTTCAAGGGCAACAAAAGATCACAAGGGAGATCAGGGTGAGATCACAAGGTCAGGGCAAAACTAGAATTACTAATGAAGTTCCATGTCCTGCTGTGCACGCATTGTCATTGATAAACATCTTAACAGGGTTCAAGAGCAGAGGACTGGTATGACTAGAATTTGCCAGACTGGAATTTCCTAATCCTAGCAAACCTGGGGGCGCTGCAGGAGGCCAGGGCGTGTTTCATCCTTTATCTGCAACCCCCAGAGCAGCCATTTTAGAGCCTCCCCCCGCCCACCACAGGAATGCATTCTTTTCCCAGGGCTGTTAATTTTTAATATTCCTTACTGGGGAAAGAATTCAGCAATATTTCTCTCATCCGTTTACAGCAATAAGAGAAATATGGCTCTCTCCTGCCCAGCTGCCAGGCAGTCAGACCTAATGGTTATCTCCCTTGTTCCCTGAACATCGCTGTTGTCCTGTTCTTTTTTCAAGGTGCCCAGATTTCATATTGTTCAAACACACATGATTTTGAAACAATTTTTGCAGGTAACACAATCATCCCAGGGTCCTGAGGCGACACATACATCCTCAGCTTACGAAGATGATGGGATTAAGAGGTTAAAGACAGGCATAGGAAATTATAAGAGTATTAATTTGGGGAACTAATAAATGTCCATGAAATATTCACAATTTGTTATTCTACCACGGCTTCAGCAGGTCCCTCCGTTCGGGGTCCCTGACTTCCCGCAACACTTCGTCTTTCAGAGTTGTATATCTGCTCTCTACGTTCCGTGCTGGTCTTTATGGGAGCAATAGAGAAAAGTATGCCTATGATATCTTCCCAGAAATGGAAGCAATCTATATCTTCTTACATCCTTAATACTGGATTTTCCTAATTGCAGTAGAGTTGGTAATTTGTTGGGCTGATAATATTTCCTTCATTCCAGCACATCTGAAATAAGGGAAATGTGTGTGCTGCTTTGAGTTTGAGTTTTGAATACAAGCTCATCTTTTCAAATGTTAATTTTACCTCTATGATATTTGCTAAAGTAGTTGTGCTGGTTTTGTTTTATACCACAGTTATGGAAACAGTTCACATTCATAGTAGATAATTAGAAGCTACCTATATAGTGGCAAGGTCAGATCTTCTAAAGTAGAATAATGTTTTCTTTCCACAGCCTTTGAAAATGTAAGTGTAAATGGCTTCTTTAATTCAAATACTTATAATGTGAACTGTATAAATATGGACAATAATAGATTCGTACTGCTTTTCTCATTTGCATTTGAGATACTTCAGCAACTTTCTCCCCCATTTACTTGAAGCCATTAGCAGCAAACTGCAAAGACAGGATAAAAGTTACTAATTAAGCATCTGTATACCCTTAGTCAGGACCATAATATTATGATGACAATTATTAGATATTCTTTGTGGATCCTAGACATTTAAAGAGGAATTATATACAGAATTTGTGCTATATATAATGTTAAAAGGAATGGAAAAAGTCTCTCAAAGATTGCAAACATGTCTCTAGCTTTAAGATAACTTTTTAAAGACTAATTTTTTTAGAGAGTGAGAGATATTTTAAACTTCCTTATCTGTTTCCTGAAAGGAGGTCTCATTTTGGATGCTTCCTTTATGAGTAAATAAGGCAAATCAAAAGTATTACCAGTTTCCTGTTTCATTGTTCACTCACATTCAATAGAACTTTTCTGCCATCTCCTATAAAAGGAGAACAGAGTCAAGACAATGGAATAGACAAAAGCAAAGTAAACTGAGGTGCCAACTTATGAGCTCACCTGTCTCAATTTCTCCCTGTGAGGGAGGGATGGATTTGTGGAGGTGGGTTAGACCTCAAACTCAGAAATATGTTGGCTCTGATCCCCAGTCGTTTACTAATGTTTTGCATAACTGAAGAGAAAATAATTTAGCTTAAGGTTCTCATTCTGCAGGAAGATATTGTCTAAAATGCAGGAAAGCGTAAGGATAATATAAAGGGGTATATGTAAAGAAACTGACATATATTTCTTAAATAAGGTGTCATATAATCATACTTATTGATACCATTATCTATATATTTGAAGTTTTTTCAGTTTTTATATTTCACAATAAGCACTGAGCTGCTTAAGGGAAGAGGTCAAGAATTACTCACTTTTGAATCCCTAGCTCCCAGTATAGTGCCCAAAACATAGCACATGCTCACCAAACGATTATTATTGTCAATACCACCACTTCAACCCAACATGTTATGGTTCTAATTTGTTCATTATTAAAGCATTAGTAAATATTAGTATAACTATTCTGTGTAATATTTTAATTGTAAATACGTGACATTATGCATGTGTCAAAACCCATAAAACTATGCAACACAAAGATTCAGTCTTAATGTAAACTACAGACCTTAGATAATATTGTGTAAATATCTTTTCACCAATTATAACAAATATATCACACTAACACAAATGTTAATAAGACAGAAAACTTCTTGCATTACAGGGAAAAGGGGTGTTTGGAATTTCCCTGTGTTCTATGCTCTGATTTTCTGTAAACCAAACAGTGTTCTAAAAAAATAAAGTTGATTAATTTACAAAAATTTTTAAAATACAATATTTAAATGAAAGTTACTGGATGAGACCAAAAGTCAATTATGTATTGCAGGAAAACTAATGAATCTGAATATATACCAATATAAATAATATAAAGTGAAACATAGAGGAAAAAATGCCTGAAAATAAAGATAGTCTAAATTACATCTGAAACAACATTAATATTCTAATTTACAAGTATTTGGAATACCAGAAATAGGGAAAGAGAGACAAAAATATTTGAAAAAATGGCATAAAATTCACTTTTTATGAAAACTAGGAACATACAGATACAAAAACTTTAATGAGTTCCAAGAAGAAACCTAGATAAAACCACACAAGGGTCATACTCCAAAGACTGAAGCACAATGATAAGGAAACCAGAAAAAAAAGGATGTTACATGTGAGAAAGAAATAATAAATAAATCAGATTTCTTTTTAGAAATCATATGAGCCAGAAGACAATAAAAAATCTTTCAAGTGTTGAAAGAAAACCTCATAAACATAGAATGCTATTATCTATGAAAATATCTTTTAGAAAAAAAAGTGAATTTTAAACATAGGAAAATTTAGGTTGGAGAAAAAGTAATTTACCATTACTTTCAATGACAAAAACTGCAATTAGTTTTGCACCAATGTAATAATTAGAGATAATTTTTTGCCAATATATCTGCACTATGGTAAATATTGTAAAACATTTTTCCAAGAAGAAAATGACAACAGGTGAAAATTTTGATTTATAACATAGAAATATTAGCAAATTGAATTCAGATATCTATAAAAAGGCTAGTATAGCATGCCTAAGAGGGTTTTATTTCAGTTAACACAATTGGTTCTATATTTGAAAATCAATGAACATAATTTTTACCATTAATACACTAAAAAACAAAATTCATATTATAATACACATTGACAGAAATATTTTAAATAAAATTCATTATGTATTCTTAATTAAGGAAAAACAACTTTCAGAAAACTAGGCATACAAAGGAACTTCCACAACATGCAGATAACATCATACTTAATTGTCAGACTGAATGTTTTCTACCAAAGATCAAGAAAAAAATATTATGCTTGTATCACTGTTATTCAATTATTCACTGTGTTAATACAAAAGAGAGAAAAAACATGTGTGTGTGTGTATATATATACACATTTATATACACACACACATATACACACACATATACGAATGGAAGGAGCAAAACTGTCTTTATTTACTGATTGATAAAATCACAAGAAACTGGCAAAAAAGCTATGAGAACAAGTAAAGATAGCAAGATCACATGTTATGAGGACAATATGCACAATTCAACTGTATTTCTACAAAGTAGCAATCAACAATTTGAAATAAAAATGTAATACCTTTAACAATAGATCCAAACACATAAAATGTATTGGTATAAACTTAACAAGAGATGTGTAATATATTCACAAGGAGAACTACAAAACATCGCAGAAAATGAACAAATAAACCTTAAATAAATGGAAAGCTATACCACGTTCATGAAGCAGACGACTCAACATTAAGACGACAGTTCTCTAAGTTAATCTATATATTAAACAAAATTCCTAAAAATATCCCAGCAGACTTTTTGATATAAACAGGCTGAATTCTGAATTGATATAAAAATATAAAGACCTAGAATAAACAAAACAATTTTGAAAAGTGAAAAAAGCTAAAATACATAAATTCCCATTTCAAAAATTACTGTAATGCTACAGTGGTCAAGACAGTGTGTTATTGGTGTAAGATTAGGCATGTAGATCAACAAAACAAAATAGACACTCCAGAAAAATACCCATATACGTGGTCAATTAATGACAAATGTGTCACGGAATTTCAATAGGAAATGGATTCAATTTTCAAAAGACTGAGTTGATGCAATCATATCTACATGTGAAAAAATACACCTTAATGCTTACCTCACACCATATAAAACTCAAAATGGATCAGACTAAAGTATAACAGCTAAAATTAAACATTAGAATGTGCACAGAAGTTTTATTCCTAATTACCTACAATTATCTATCAACTAGTGAATAAACACATTTTCCTTCATCTATACACTAGAATACCACTCAGCAATAAAGGGGAATGCTATATACAACAACATGAATTTACCTTGAAAGAATTATGGTATGTTAAAGACATCAGGCATAGAAGTCAATATTCTGTATGATTACAATTACATGAAATCCTGGTAAAGGAAATAGTACCTTCAAGCAGATCATTGGTTGCCAGTTGTGGCATATATTGGGAGAAGAGATGTACTGCAATAGAGCATGAGGGAATATTCTTGCATAATAGATATACTCCATATTTTGATTTTCATAGCAATTACAGAAGCATACACTTAAATTTGTATACTGTATGCATAGAATTGCTGAAATTTAGATAATAATCTACATTATATGTTGTAAACTAGAATTTTATAAAAGGATTTTTTTGAAGTATTTATGCATGATTAGATTTCTACCAGCAATGGATGAGCCTTTCAGATTCTCTAAATCCTCAGCCAAACTTGGTGCTGAATGACTTTGTAAAGTAGCCAATCTGATAGATATAAAGTTATATCTAAAGTGTACTTAACTGCTTTTCCCTTATTACTAATGAGGAGGAACGTCATTGCAGCTGTTTATGATCATTTTCATGTATACTTATTAAAAGGGTTCTTTCAATTTTTTAAACTCCATTATAGGTTTAATATTCTCAAATTTATTTGTAGAAATTATATTTTGGACACTTATTCACCAAATATGCATATTTCAAATATGATTTTTGCTTTATCATGCCTTTTGCTGAACAGCTGTTTAATCAATTCAACCTTTGTTTTTATAATCAATTTTTCAGTTCAGATTTTCTATTTAGGTAACATATCTTCTGCCTAGGTTCAAAAAGAAATTCAATCTTTCCAAAATAAATTGATTTCACATTTAAGTTTTACTCAATTGAAATAGAATATTGGTTGTGAAATGGGGTAGGGATATAAATTTCCGTATTTTCTTCCTAACACTTTGTACAAGCCAAACGTATAAAAAAGAAATTCATTTTCTTATCTACAATGCCAGGTCTGTCATATATTAATTTCCACATACATGTGGATATATGTCTGAACTGTGTTTCACAGATCTAGGTATCTATTTCTATGTCATTATTATACAATTTTAATTACTATTTCACAAACAAATTGCTATACCCTCTTATAATTTTGATACAGAAATTTCCACCACTTTAACTATTCTTGCCTCCTTCTCTTCTAAATAATTTTGACATTAAAGATCCATTTCTAAATAATTTATTTAGGGACTCTAATTTATCATTGCTTGTATTTTATTTTTATTATGATGTTTGTTAATATATGTAGTCTACTATGCTGCAAGAAATGGATGTCTGAAGACAATCTTAGAAACACTTATAATGAGATGGAAAAACTTGTAGTCCCATCAGGTTTTCACATTTTTCAGTTTATGAAGACAATTTCACCTTTTTCCCCCTCAAATTCATATGGGTAAATTTGATGACAGTTTAGTCATACAGAACATAATGAAATCCGCTTAAATTTAATTCAATGATTTTAAAATTTATGTGCAAAACCAAAGAAACTTCAATCTCGAATCTCAGTTTTGATATCACTATTGATCAAGTTATCTATATAATCTGTATGTTATTCACATGTCTATATTATTAAATGCCTGGTAGATAAATGAGGTAGAGAAATAAATTAAGTTTTATACATACCTATGTGCTGTGGTTGGAGGGGTTTTACAAGAATAGAACTTCATATAGTCATTCTAATTAATTGAAATAAAATGCACATCAAGAAGATGCCGAAATAAAATAGTAGTCATGAAATAAACGGAAAAATATCCCTGCCCCTTAAATACTAGTAATTTAAATGTAATTGATTAAATTAGAAAAAATGATCCTGAAATCACATTTCAAAATGAGAACTATATTATAGAATTTATTTACTCAAATGTGATGTCACCTGCAACATGTTCTGATATCAAATTGCTTATTTAAAAAATTCATGGCCGGGCGTGGTGGCTCACACCTGTAATCCCAGCACTTTGGGAGGCCGAGGCGGGTGGATCACGAGGTCAGGAGATCAAGACCACAGTGAAACCCCGTCTCTACTAAAAATACAAAAAATTAGCTGGGCGCGGTGGCAGGTGCCTGTAGTCCCAGCTGCTCGGGAGGCTGAGGCAGGAGAATGGCGTGAACCCAGGAGGCAGAGCTTGCAGTGAGCCGAGATAGTGCCACTGCGCTCCAGCCTGGGTGACAGAGCTAGACTCCGTCTCAAAAAAAAAAAAAAAAAAAAAAATTCATATACCTTTAAAAAAATAACTTTAGAATAAAATCATGGGATTTGGCCTGCTCTATGTAAGTAATTCAATTGATAACTTTTGGGTCACTTACCTGATTTAATTTGCTTTTTAAATTCTTTTACTTATTAATGCATGCAATGCTTACTAAAACAAAGAAATGCAGTCATTTACCAGAAAATAACTTAAATATAATTAAGGTTATATAAAGATCATAGTCATTTTCTGATTAAATAAAATTTGTATTTCCCTTTTGCCATCTGCTATCCTTTCATAATATGCTTCAGGTGTACTACTCTTTCCAAAAGACTTCAAATTTCTCATAGTCCACCCTCACCAAAAAAACCCTCCTGCTTTCCTGCTCCATTTTGCCTGCAATCTAACAGTGTCTATAAGACCCCAGACCTCGCACATCTGGCACTCAAGCATGGGGAAGGGCCAGGTAGCTTCATGACACATAGTGTAAATATACCTCCCTGATTTCCTAAGGCGGATCCACCTACAAATCTTACCAGTATCCTGTCTACCTAGTCCCCTAAGGGAACGGGGGATTATAAGGGCATTCATAGCTGGTGAATTTGGTTTTGTCCTATATTATAATTCATCTGCTCAGAAGTTAGAGTTTAATCACCTATAATTCAAGCAATATATTTTACAGTAGACTGATAAGAGCTCATGATTTATAAACAGCTTCAATGAAGATTAAGTCATTTAGTAGGCAAAATTTTTGCTGGATTCTTCAGAATTCATTTTTACCACAGAAAAAAAGATACAATGTAGCTTGATACTTTTTACAATGTACCTGGTACAAACGTAAACATTTAATGAAATGGAAATATCTTTATTATAATTGTTGCTAACGTGGTGATCAATGTTATGCCCACTGGCTTGATACAAAGAACTCAAAGCAAGACAAGTAATGTAAGACCTGGGGTTCCAAGTCCTGGTTCCATCATTTATTGACTTCAGAACCGTAGGAAATCCTGAGCTATATTGTTTTCTTGTAAAAAAGGAGATGGATGTTTACCTGCCTAATGAATAAAATTGTTATTCAGAAAAATATTAACATCAGGGAGAGTATATTGTACACTTTCTATTCTGAGAATTTCAACATATAGCAATTTTTCAAGATATTTTTGTCCACAACGATTATTTTGATGTGTTAATATTTTTCACCTAAAGTACATATGCTTTGTTATTGTTATGGGTATATAGGTTTTGAGATAATTTCATAATTCAGTAGCTAGATAAGCTCTATTTTATAAAGACTCCAACTTCTATCATATCAAAAGCTTAAAAAATTCTGAATACATTTTGCAGAAAACTGAACACTGTCTAAAACATGAATTAGCTACAGTTCAGTTGCTCCTTTCCTCTATTTAATTTACCTCAATTATGTCACTTGCATTAAGGTAAATAGTATAATTTATTAAAAATGTCAAACTTCACATTTCACTTCCTTGATTGATTTCAGCTATTTAGAAATTATGACATTGTACTTGTTGCCACATTTTAGCAAACACCACAGCTTGCAGCACTTCCACTGTTTTCAGTTTTTAGTTTTTAACTAAAGCAAGGATACTTTAAGATGTATTAGTTTATTTTACATAAAAATTTATCATTTTTAAAAGGCCAACAACTTGACTGTGTTGCTTTTAATGGCATTTCTTTCTTCTCAGAATGAGCAGTATTCCTTTCCCACTGAAGAGATACTCAGATTTGTCAGAGTAAGTTTTTTTTTTCCTACTCAGAATTCGAGAGATTGACCAAGTATACAATGTAAGGAGAGAAATAAAGCAGTCTACATTCAAATAATTTATAAATCCCAGACAGAAGTTATTCCTTCATCACACAGGATCCAATGTCTGAAAGAGAAAACATACAAAGAGTAGCTGAGAAATAGAAATTCATACATTTTCTTTACACTGCAATAGCCATGTTCAGACAATATTTTTAACCAATAAGAATGGTAATACAGAATTTTGTTTCACCAAAAAACACACATTTTTTAAACATAATATTGCAAACGTATTTTTATAAATTTGTAAATCATTTTAAATTCAAACTGCCAGCCTCTTTTCAGCTGACTATTGTAACTGATGTAAACTATCCACTCTAGCATGCCACACCATTCACAGACAAAACTTGATTAATGGTAATAATGAAAATAATAGTGTTATATTGTATCTCTAAATAGATATGAATAAATTTGATAATCAGGGAAGAGTTGGAATACATTGCTATTGTATTTTTATGTGCCCAATAATTATTAGAACATTTGAAAGTGGTTGGATTCAATCTGCCAAGATAGTACTGTCCTAGTAAAAACACCTTTTAAAGATTATTATCTAGCCTAGCCAATTATGAGACTTCCAATAGCAACAGAAAATTACCCTTTGTCTTGAATTCATCATTTAGATGTATTATCTACAATTGGTGTTCTTCTACAATGCATTTTCTAAGGGAACTTTCTTTGATTAAGAAAGATGAGATAAGATGAAAAGACAAGAACTTTTCTCACTGATTCTCAAATAATGTCTTTGTCCTGTTAAGATGCCACCCTTTCCAAAATACCAGTCAGGGCAGGTTTCCTGTGTGTTAGCTCACTCTCATTACCCCTTTCAATCCCTTTCCACCTTGCTTCCTTAAACCAGAGGAATCAAAAATGGATTATTCAACTTCCTTGTGCTCATGCAGCTTACAGGGGTGAAAGGTTCATGCGATCTAATTCTGGTCAATAAGATGGAAGCTTAAGTCCCTGTCTCCTGAGCAAATATCTGCTCTCATTTTTCTCCTCTTTCTTACCACCCGAAATGCATATTTGATGTCTGGAAGTGCAGTAATTATATTCCACTATGGATGAAGACAATGCAAAGAAAGAGAAGAAAGGAAGAAGCCTGCATTTTTGATGAATACATTAAACACTTTTTTCCCAGATATTCTGCTACTAACAGATCACATAGAATCCCAGACAGTGAACTAGCCCTTCTAAAGAGTGAAAAGATGATGGAGAAAGAAAATAGAAGGATAAGACACTATCCATGAGAATCTCTTTCTTGAATTCAACTACAGAGAATCAGAGAATTGGAAGAGACCTTAGAACTATTATAAAGGCCTCTCATTTCATAAAAAAGAGGAAAACAATGGCCTGCAGTTATAAGCGACATTGCCCATGTCTATGTAGCTTATTTATTTAATGGTGAAGTATAACTGAGTCTCTTGACCATCAATTCTTTCCACTCCCCATATTATCATATCCAAATGAGCTAAAAATTAGTAAGGCTAGATCTTCAATTTCTCTCCCCTAACACTGTGAACTCGACCACACCATTTGCACATGCAGGAGTGGTGTGAGATTTGTAGGTACATGGAGGAATGCACAGGAAGGGGGCTGTGGAGGGTAATTGTGGCATTAGAAAATTTTTTAACTTGTAAAATTCTTTTCCCCCCTGTAACAACACCTTTCCCTCATAAATTTTATTTTTTCTGGCTAAAATACTGCATAAATTCTGCTTTAAAATGTGAGAATAAAATAGAAATTAACTTGTTCTATTTTTCCACATTGAGGAAAAAGAGGCATATCCAAATTTAAACAGTGTTATTCTACAATTTCCTAAGTACATGCATGTATAAGAGATGAGTCTAGATATATAAGAAGACAGAAGGAGAGGGAGAAAGAGAGCTTCCTGACTATTCACATTTAAAAGCTAGGCCTACTAAAAAGCTCTGGGTTTATCTCCCTCTACTTTGTTTGAGGTTATTGCCCATCAATAACCTTAGATACAGGGAAGGGTAAGAATTCTGATGAACACATGGCCAGCAGGATAATTTCTGGGCTTGGCATCAGCACTGTAGTTCCTGGAAGACTAGAGAAAACAGAAAAATCCACCTAGAGTCCTCAGCAGTCTGGGAAACTTGGCAGGTCATGCAGCAAAGCATTTAGTCCACAGGAAAATGAGATTGTGTATTAACTTATTTATTTTGGATAGTATAATGCTTTGTTGGTTTTTTCTCTGTTTGGGAACAAATAAAAAATTGTTTAATTGAAGTATAATATGCTATAGCAGATACTATTGATGTGTAACCTACATTTTCTCCACTCACTCCAGAAGTCACATGCAGCTGTTGTGAGCAGGGCTACACATGTTGATGGTGTTTGTTGATCGTTCAGTGTGTTGTTGATTGCCGTTAGCCTTAAACAGAACACATTAAAAAAAGACTTGGCTTACAATTTTCACTCTGCCCTTTTTCTTAGGAAATTTATGCAACTTCTCTGAGACTGATTCCCCATACATTAAGCAGAATTAATATTAATTTTGCTACTTTACATCCACTGCAGCATGCAGGCAAGCAATGTGGCTAATATATATGAAAGTACTTAGAAAACTATGAATTAGCCTACAGATATAAATTGTTGTCAGGTAACTTTTTTATACTCTTTCAAAATGTCTTGAGTTTGAGGCCAGTGCAATTCTGTGCAGAACAGAAGGAAATTGTTCAGGCAGATTCAAGTTGAATATAATTAGCACAAGGGTATTTCCAAGAGGTGTCTTAGACTATATTTAACTCTCTCATAATCTCCATCATTACCAGCGTCACTTTGATAAAAAATTATTTGCTAGGGAAAATTATATAGAATGTAAATAAGATTAATTTTAGAAATAAAAATGTTTTAAACATGTTGACGTGCATCATTTAATAAAAAGGCATGCATTGTTCTTGCTATGCAAATGCAGTTTTAAAACAAGACCTTCCAGTCAATTCTCTCTGAAACAGAATCCCTGAACTGCCATTGAGCTAAGAGCATAGGTTCAGCAATTATTCTGCCCTCTTACATGATCTGGAACCATGACAAACCAGGTCCTTACATCAATAAAGGCACTGCTATGGGGTTACTATCACAAGCAGTCTCAGCAAAAATTAAATTTAGAAAGGAAAGAATATGGACTGTTCCTTACTGGAAATAAATGAAATTGCTTTTCTTTGAGAATAAGGAAGATAGTGGCTGACAATTGTAAAAGGTGTTTCCAAAGTGAATCCATCTTGGATTGCTTCCCCACCACCTGACTGTTCATAATACAGCCTTGTCTGCCATGGGGTTGCTTCTGGTTTGCTTGATACAACAGAGAGCATGAGACTACTATAACATTCAAGACAGTCATCTGAAAACCTTTTCTGTAAACAGCCAGAAATTAAATATTTTAGTCTTTGTGGGTCATAAGGTTTCTGTCACAACTACTCAACTCTGTCTTTGCAGTGCAAAAGCCTCATAGGCAACTTTGAAAGTAGGCAATGTTCTACATGATGCCAGAGACAATACAAAAAGAATGAGTGCGGCTGTGTTCCAACAAAACTTTATTGAACAAAACAGATAGCTTCCCAAATTTGGTCTCTGGGCTGTAGTCTGCTGATCTGTGCCCTAAGGCATGCAGCTCCTAGAGATGCTACCTGCTTGAGAGTGATGTTTATTTCATTTCTACACCTGAAGCTATTAAAGCTTGTGGATATTGATGCTGCAGTTTTACCTGGACTGCTATTCCAGAAGCAGGTGTCTTTTACATGAGCTACAAGGAATTGATCACAATAGCGTGTATCCACTTTTTCCCTACCGCCAGCCAGTCTTTCTCATTCTGTTCTTATCACCCCTAGATTGAAATTTCACACAAATGTTTAAACTCCTCCAGAGTTCATGCTCAATGACAAACTACTTGACTACTTCTTGAATGACAGAAAAACAAAAACAAACAAACAAAAAAAACCAGTGCTTTCTTTAAGGCCCTACTGTCCTTTTTACTCCAAGAAAGTAATAAAGTCCTCCTTTTCCTTTGCT
>NW_012111364.1:7661887-7664843 GCF_000951035.1 Colobus angolensis palliatus
TTTGAGAAAATAGTCTTCTCTTGGTTTCACAATTGCCTTGGATCTCTAATTTAAGCATTATAACACCAGGGTATCTTGTCATCTAGGGAGAGAAAGATAAAATTATCAGAAGCACGTGATAATATGTAATACATTCTCAAATGCACCCTGCAAAACTCATTAAATATCCTCTAGTCTTCTCTAATTATCCCAGTGGCCTATCAGCAGTTGCTTTTAACATCATAATAATAAAAGATATTTTTAACTGGCAAATGTTCAAGCTTTCATAAAATTATTTGGGGGCAAGAATTTCAGTTTTTTGCCTAATAAAAAGATTTCATGTACAGGAGATTCAACATAAGGTAGCAAAGAGCTTTGATTATTATATTTCAGAGCCTGGGAGTCAAATGCAAAAGCTAAAAGAAAATTCTGTTCCTCTGTGGGAGAACACTCTGCAGAACAAAGACCTTTTACTACCCAGGACTTTTCTGAGTTTTAGATGTTGATTTTCCTTACTTTTCTTTTCAAGATCAGAATGTCTCTATTAGTGCCTTTTAGACAGGAATATCATGCAGAGAATTGAAAGGGCACCACAGACTGGAAAACACGACTTATTGTATAGATTACAAGCATTGCAATGTATTTAATTATAAAGTTATTCCTATTCACATATATTTTGCATTGGCTAACAATCTGTTGAAACCCCCAAAACTGAGTAACAAAAGTGAAAACGGAGTTGGTAATTTGCTTAAAGACTCTACAATACTGAGCTTTCATCTCTAAAATGGGGGAGGGGAGACAAAGAAGAGGAACATGTGACTTTGTATGCTACTAAATGTATATGTGTTTTCAAAATGTATAATAGATTTATATATATGCATGTATATATAATTCTGATTATATATACACATTTATATATAGGCATATGCACAAAAGAACCATACATATGGATGGCTCTGTGGTTTATATTTGCATATGTATATAGAAAGATATATAGGTAGAGTTTTTCATACTTTTGTCAAATCTATGGCTTAAGCATTTAAAATTTTTCTATTTTAATTAAAATTAAGGCATTAGAATGAAACATGTGTAAAGAAAAATATTAGAGCTTTATAGAAGCTTCAAATCCTGAATATAAGGGGCAATTCTAGTTATGAATACTGATATATTTTAATTTTGTATGATTGACTTATTCTATTTAAATTTAAATAGAATATAATACACTTCTGAATTCTTTCTTACTCCTTCAGGGAAAGGGAACTAGTATGAAGTTATATTGAGGTGTGAGAGTTAGTAATAAGAATGGTGGTCAAATAATAAAGTTTTCACAGATTTACTTGTGCCAAACTTGTCTCTCACAAGAGACAGCTAACATTTCTGTAAGACATAAAACATTGTCAGCCTCTACTGTCCAAATAAGCTTCCCTAGGAGTTTTGTGTTGAAAGAAAATATGACAGAGCATCCCTGATGATCACTGACTAAATTTTAGAAGCTGACAGTTGTGTCAGCATATGTGATATGGGTGTTGCTGTGGCTGCCAAGAAAAACTCTGTCATGGAAGACCTAGCATTTATAGCAATGGTTAGTGTGCCATAGCCAGGGCAAAATCACAGTACAGGGACACACCAAAATGTTCCAGAACATCTGCTCCCAGGAAAAAGCAAAATCCACAAGTATCACTGGGGCAAAACACTTGCAGTGACTGTGAGAGCCCTTGGAGAAAAAAGGCACAGGGCAAGTGTAAAAATAGGCTAGTTAGTCCCAAGAGGAGAGCCTTGCCAAATTTTCAGAGAAGAATATGTATTTCTCCCCACTTTGTGTTTGGTGACAGTGAACAGAGAGTGTTCCCTGTTTCCTCTCTTTAACTATAAAGGCAGACACCTCTTAGAAGAAAGAGTGTCTATTGGAGTGCTCGGTAGCTACTACTGGAAAAAGCAAGAGAAAAGAGCCAGGTCAAATGTAAACCCTTCTTATGGAACCAAGGGTTAGATATGGTTCCTAACTATGACCTAACAGTAGTGAAGGGAAAGCTCTGCTTAATACAAATGAATGAAAAACAACAACAACAAACAACTTTTAGGGTCCATTATATTTGGAAGAAAACTTATTATAGTGATTAAAAACATGAGCTCTGGAATCACATACCTGAGTTGTTACAAAGCTTCAGGCAAATAACTCACCATTTCTAAGCATCAGACTCTACAGCTGTAAAATAAGTACAGAATAGTGTATAATCTTGGGGCTGTTGAGATTAAAATAAAAAATGCATGTGAAGTTATTTTTTAGCATATTTGGAATACAGTAACCCTTTTGTTAAAGTTACATATTGGCATGACTAGCACTCTTTGCAGAAAAAGTAAATGGATAGGCACTTAAAATCTCTACTACTTCCATGTATGTAGTAATTCAGGAAACAATGACAAGGTGCTCATATTTTAATTCATAATTAACAACTATTTGTAATGGTTTCTCACCTTGAATAACAATTCCTAATCATTCTTATTAATAACTGATTATATCCAATAGGAAATAGGTTTCAACTTTTACAAAAAGGCAGTGACAGAGGAAACTAATACAAACAAGTAATGCAGTTTGGATTTGGATGACTTTATTTCCTCATCTATCGATTGTTTGAATGTAATTTTTGGTGTGCACACACATACACACACACACACACACTACCACCTGTTCTGCTGCCTTTTTATACTTAATTTCCTTTACCTAAAATTATAATTTTAGATTTCATTGACAGATTGTCCTATTGTTAATGATTTATGTTCATTTTAAAAAGATACCTTTATGCATCTCTGAATCAGTCTTTCTCAATACAAATGATTTTATGTTTTCCTGAGCACTCTCAATTACTTCATAACAAACTGTGATACTTCACATTTTTCCCATAGGCAATTCATAAAATCTGTCACTTCCCTTCATGACATTTTCTGTAATATTTTTACATGGGGCTTTACTTATGAG
>NW_012111364.1:7664893-7714073 GCF_000951035.1 Colobus angolensis palliatus
CAGAGGAAACTAATACAAACAAGTAATGCAGTTTGGATTTGGATGACTTTATTTCCTCATCTATCGATTGTTTGAATGTAATTTTTGGTGTGCACGCACACACACACACACACACACACAACCACCTGTTCTGCTGCCTTTTTATACTTAATTTCCTTTACCTAAAATTATAATTTTAGATTCCATTGACAGATTGTCCTATTGTTAATGATTTCTGTTCATTTTAAAAAGATACCTTTATGCATCTCTGAATCAATCTTTCTCAATACAAATGATTTTATGTTTTCCTGAGCACTCTCAATTACTTCATAACAAACTGTAATACTTCACATTTTTCCCATAGGCAATTCATAAAATCTGTCACTTCCCTTCATGACATTTTCTGTAATATTTTTACATGGGGCTTTACTTATGAGGTCATTTGTAAGAAATGTCTCTAAAAGGTATCATTATGCATTTGAATAAGTCTTATAGCTGATGCAAAACCACTGTGGCTCTCTTTACAGGAGTTTTTGTTTAATGGCTATTTTTTGAGGACTCTATTGCCTGTAAACCTGTGACCCATATGTAGCTTTTGGAGATGTGTTCAAAAATAACAATTAAATGAGGAGTTCATTTCTTTCTAAAAGTGGAAAAGAAAGTGTCTTCTCACATTTCCAAAGATTTTCACATAGATCTGTCATCTCATCATCTAGGAAACAGGGCCTAGTATTTCCAGTGCATGCCATAATTTTAGAGTTAAGTCTTTGAAAAGACATGATCAAAAGATTAACTTCAGAAAGGTGCTAATTGACTGCTTCCAAAGGACAGGGGCAAAAAAAAAAAAGTAAATTTCATTATTATTTTAGACTTTTGTATGTAGATTACTAAAATGACCAATATTTTCCAGGACAGCTGTGTTCACTCCTTTCCCATAAGTACACAACTGTCAGACTCTGTACTCTACCTTTTGGCCAAAATGTTGTCTCTGTTAGCGTCATTGCAGCTGAGGCTGCATGGTATTTTCTTTGTCAACACTTTAATATGTGACTTTTGATGCTTAGACTACTCAAGAAGTACATAACTAAAATCTTTCTTGGTCAGATACTCACTACCTACAAGGTAGAACTTTTTGTTGCCATCTTTGCTTTGTTCATTTATCATAAAAGAAGAAGCAGGCATTTGTGCAGGTTTTTCCCATTTTAGTTTTCCAAAAACCTGACAGGAAAAAGACAACAAGGTAACTGAGAATCGGTATTTTTCTCTTCTTTTTCTACGAAATAGGAAAAAAAAATGTGTATTAGAAATTTGAAATGCCTGTTAGTTGGAGACACAGAGAATGTTGCCTTGGTTCTGAACAACTTTAGATTCCTAAGGTACACCTCAGCCAGTAAAAACGTACCACTGGAGCAGCCGCAGCCAGCTCTGCTTTGACAGTATATCCTACCCCTATTTCTTCTGCTTTCCCACATTCACTGTCTTTTTATTGGTGAGCTAAAGAGGATGAATGAGACAGGCTAGAAGAGGTTGTTCCACTCTGGGATAGTATCCTCCCCATTTACATCCCAATTCTCAGTCACTGAGTAAGTTTTAGACAATCATCCGGGTATTGCAGGAATTTTGTTGTACTTTTTCATTCCTAGAATACTAAGAGCTGTGACTTTATGACATCCAGCTTGTCAAGTGTAACAAAGGCAGGACATATTTGACATGTGAAGAAAGTGTCTGTATCACAGGCCTACAGCAAAGCGGATGAAACAGTAATAAAATAACAAGTGTCATGTAAGATTAAACTGGGACATATACACCTCTCCTAACATGATCTCAGTTCACTGCTATCTGGGCTCATAAAAGCTGCATCGGAAACATGGAGCAAGGCTCCATGGTTCAAATACAATTGTATTGCCTCCAGAAAAACCTTAATTAAATTTCAAACAATGGGATTTGTGTTAACAGAAACGTAATTGCTGATAATTGCTCCCATTCAGCATTATTTATTTTTATCAAGTGAAACCTAGTTATTGCATCCTCCCGTGCTAACCTCAACTAATCTTTCATTTGGCACACAGTCACTTGAAGAGTCATGTGAGGTGCCCCGCCTTCATCCTCAAAGGTAGTTGGCTCTCATCCATGTCAAAGTGTACATTGTCCTCTTCACTGATATGAAAGTCTATTCAGGCATAGTGATTCATTGTGGTTATACTCCATCATACTCTATTATGCCAGCATTTTACTTAATCATTGTCAGCCAGGTCCACCCATTTTTGCTCTTGCCCTACTACCTTCACACTCATGAATGTAGCAGATGCAAGGATGCCATTAATGCTGGTCAATTTTTTTCCTGGGTTGCACAGATGGCTGAGCTATATTTATTCATGAGGAAGCCCCAAATTTTATATTTTAACAGAGTAAAAACTTCCATCCTGAACGAATCTTGAAATTACTGATCTCTTAATTTAACATACATTTAAAAAATAAATTTGGATGGAGGGTGTTATTTCCCCTTTCCCTCAACTGAGCTATTGATTTGTTTGTTTGTTTTTTTTTTTTTTGAGAGGGAGTCTCGCTCTGTCGCCCCGGCTGGAGTGCAGTGGCTGGATCTCAGCTCACTGCCTGGATCTCAGCTCACTGCAAGCTCCGCCTCCCAGGTTTACGCCATTCTCCTGCCTCAGCCTCCTGAGTAGCTGGGACTGCAGGCGCCCGCCACCTCGCCTGGCTAGTTTTTTGTCTTTTTTAGTAGAGAGGGGGGTTTCACCATGTTAGCCAGGATGGTCTCGATCTCCTGACCTCGTGATCCGCCCGTCTTGGCCTCCCAAAGTGCTGGGATTACAGGCTTTGAGCCACCGCGCCCGGCCTTGTTTTAAGACTACCTTTCTAATTTTATCAGAAGTAAGAATTCTCCTCTAAAGAGTGTACTGTATTTTTTGCTTCCAAAATGAGTCTTAGTCTGTGTCTATGAAACCAGGTACAAATTTTAAAAATTGATAGAGACAGTTTATATTTCTGCTAACATATATTCCCCATTTAATGTGTGCTTCTCAGAGTTCTAAATAATTTGCCTTTTTATATTACCCTCTGATGAAGGTGTTAATTTGTCCCAATTTTACAGATGAGGAAACTGTATCTCAGAATGGTTAGGTTGGCTTGAGGTTGAATTATGTTCAATACACCTAAGTTTGAGCCTCAGAACAATATGCACTTGTTGGGTGATTCTGGAGAACTACTTAAGCTCTGAGGTTTATATACCTTCTCTGAAAATATAAAATAAAAATAACCACCTCCAAGTTCTCTTGTGAGAGTAAAATGATTTAATATCTGCAATATGTCTGGCACACAATACATACTCGATAAGTGGTAAATACAATGGTCACAGCAATTACAGATAGATACAAGAGGAAATATATTTCATGTGTGCGGCTTTGCATTTATCTGCTTCACACCAATTACCTTCTTAAATTAACCATCCTCCCTGTAGAACTAACTAGTTTGGTTAGCGTTGTATAAATATTTCCTTCGGGTTTCAAATGTATATATATTTTTTCATGCATTTTATGATCAGAAGGTGAGGTCAGTTCCTTGTTCACTCCCACACATGCCTTCCAGGAAATTGTTTTCTATATGAAAAATAAAATAAACTTACAAAAACAACGCTGCTCCTCCTTCAAGGTTTATACTACCCAACTACATCATCTTCCCATCTCTTTTCAGTATCTTTTTGCACCAATCTCTTGGTTATTAATTTTCATTTGTATAGTATCTGGCTTCATATCTTGTTATCATCTTCTTCCAGTATCCTAGAGGACTTGAACTTTCTAAAGCCTCAACTATTGATAATTCTTCCTATTCATCTTTAATGATATTCTTGTGCACTGTACTTTATTCAAAGTTGTCACATCTCACTCAGCTCCACTCCTGAAATCAACAAGTCTCCCATCCCTCTCCCTGACTGCAGCTTCCCATCCTTTACACAGAAAAGAATGAACCTCATAAAGGTCTTAAATTTATTTTGGTCCCCAGTTATGAATCATGCAGCCTCCTCCTGGCTTTCTGTCCTTCCTATTCACTGTACATTTCATGGTCCATCAGCACTGCTACTGTCTAACAGACCCCTTAATCCTCTGATACTTGTGTTCTGCTCCCACAGCCCCATCTCACAACTCCAAATGCAGCGTTGGTCAGAGAAACCACAACTGAACAGACTGTTTTCACAATAAATTCATGATCACCAACCACAAACAAATTCATATACGGAATCTCAAAGCTGCCAGGCCACCTTGCTGTTCTAGAAATCATGTGCTTTCATAGTTTTTATCAACTATCTAAAATGTTTGCTTCTCTCCTCAAACCTTCAAGCTCTCCTCCACTCCTTCTGTGTTAATACACTGTGTCCATGTCATATTTCATAGAGAAATCAAAGTCATCAAATTAGTTTATTCCTCAACTCCCTGACACCAATCTTCTGCTGCTTCTGTCTTTTTAAAAGAGTTTTCCTCTACTTCTCAATAACTGTTTTTCTAACGTGTGGTAAGTCTCTCTTTTTTTCCCCATCTTTTCAGGAATCTTGTTCCACTGAAAAGCAAATAAAAAGCCTTATAGACTTTCTTAAAGACATATAGACTGAAAAGTCTTCTAGACTTTCTTTGCTCATTCTTCAATCTTTCTCTTCATATGAAATGTTTTCTATCATTATTTAAATGTGGTCTTGCCTCTCCCAATAACATTTAACAAAATAAATATCCTCTTTAAACACTCTGTCATTTTTCCAGTCTTTTCTCTACCAACTTGTCTGGTAGAATTTCTTGAATTGTATTTGCCTAACCGGGTGCCTTTACTTCCTTAACTATTTTTCAGGCTTCACTTCCAAATCAGCTCCTAGTTCCTACTACCTACCACCTAACCACTCTGATGTTATCAACAATTCTGTGCATTTTACCATTCAATATATGTGTTTTAATCTTAGTACAATTTGATCTTTCATGAGCATTTGACAGAACTGCTCAGTTTCACCTTATTAACAAACTCTGTCATACTCAAGCCTTTGTCCGTTTCCTTTTCTATGGCCCCCTTTATCAAATATCAAAATGCTGGCGATTCTTTGTCCTGAACTCTCCTCTTTTCTCCATGTGCATTATTTCCCTTTTTGATCACTTCCATCCCTAACTAGTGACTGGAAAGTAGATATCACATATAACAAGTAATTGTAGACTGTGGGTTCTATGGTTGAAGGGTAAAAATCAAAGCCCACAGACTAAAATCTGCTTTGCTTTGCAGAAGGATTCAAACATTGCAGAGCAGTCCATTTTTTGCATGATCCACTACTGTGGGGTATTTGCATTTTGAAAATCCTTGAAAATTGTGTGCTTTTGTATTTGAGTTATTAGATTTAGAGCTTTCACCTATTTTTCAGAATAAGATTCATAAAATCCCCAAACAATTGATAATGCTGCAAAGCCGTTTAACATAAGACCTCATCCTTGGGATAAAGGCATATTATTATAACTCAATCACTGAAGGACCTAAAGATCATCAAATACCCAAGAATTGTCATAACCAGCCAGCTTTCTGACTTACAAAATTTTGGAAAACCACATAAAACTTTAACAGTAAATTAAAATTTAACACATCCACAAACACATATGCACATGCACACACATACATACATACACACATATCTATACATGTGTATATGTGTATGTATATATGTGTGTGTGTATGTGTGTGTGTATATATATATATATATATAGATAGATGCAGTAGGAGGAAAATGGAACCACCACAAGCATCATTCAATCCTGCTCCTTTTAAAAATGTTTCTGTCCCAAATCCCTAATCTATTTTTTTTCAAATTGAAAAAAAGTTTCATATAATAAGAAAAACTAGTAAGTTTTGGAAATAATTATATAACATCCATGATCTTTATTTTCAAAAAAATATTTTTTTTAAAAATACATAACAGGATATTTCCAGTTTGAGTTCAACAAAAATGTTCCTTCTAGTAAGTTGACTTTAACTTTGCTAATCAATTAAGCTACTGTAATCTTTTTTGTTGAAGGAATCCGCTGTGAATCTGTTCTGAACAACATCTTTGTGTACAACCTAGATATGATTATTAGAAAGGAGCATGCATTCCGGATCAATAGTTCTTAGTTCCAATGTCAGCTCTGTCTTTTGCCAGTGTGCAAGTCTCTGGGATATTAGACACTTCATCTAAAGAGTCATAAGATATTGAAGTTTGAAGTGACCATTTAAGTCATCCACCTTAATTTCTTCTCCACCATCCATAACAACACAGCTCAAGTTGGCACTTTCAGTGAAAATCTTTGCAAGAGGCAAAGTATCAATTGCCTACATTTATCAATTGCCTGCTATACGTCAGTAATTTTGCTGAGAGATTTCACATAGGTTATACTTACTCATTTTTAAACAATCTTAGTTTCACAAGTGAGAAATCTGAGGCCTAGGAAGTTTGCATTACTTAAAGTTGCACTGCAGTTAATAAAATGTCATGACCTGATCCCGAGGTCATCTTATCTCCTTCCAAACGCAACATTCTTTCCACAATGCCACATTATTTTTGAATAGTTTTAAGTTCACACTAGAATAGATTCAAGTGTGTTTTTACATGACCTGCACCTATTGATCTAATTCTCCACAATAAAGCGACTTAAAATATTTCTTATCTTTTAACTCACAATAGTCAAAAACCCTCCAACTAACTATCTACCATTATCTGATGTATTAATTTGCAGAGGGTGCATGGCTGCACTCTTTATAGCTTAGGCTGCCTGGATTGTCTTATTAACCCCTTTACTTATCCAAAATATATTATCGGTCAATTAAGTTTTCCAAAATAATCATTTTATATGATCTCTGCATTGTTTTTTAAAATTCACACCTTTCTTAACTTTCTGCAATCTGACATCTACTTTCAGGATCTTATTTAACATACTTTATTCGAGTTACTACTTATTTTCTAAATCTATACATTTGATAATTTTTATTCTGTAATTTTGTTGATTTTTGTAATACTTCATACTCATTTTAAAAATTATTTTATAGATTTCAAATTACAAGTATACTTGTGTTAGTGGATGATATGGTTTGGCTGTGTTGCCACCCAAATCTCATCTGAAATGTAGCTTCTATAATTCCCATGTGTTGTGGGAGGTATGCGGTGTGAGATAATGGAATCATGGGGGCAGTTTCCCCCATACTGTTCTCATGGTAGTGAATAAGTCTCAGGAGATCCGATGATTTTATAAGGGGTTTCCTCTTTCACTTGGTTTTCATTCTCTCTTGGCTGCCTCCATGTAAGATGTGTCTTTCACCTTCCACCATGATTGTGAAGCCTCCCCAGTCACGTGGATCTGTGAGTCCATTAAACCTCTTTTTCTTTATGAATTACCCAGTCTTAGGTATGTCTTTATCAGCAGTGTGAGAACAGACTAATACAGTGGATATATTGCATAGTAGTAAAGCCTCGGCTTTTAATGTACCCATCACTGAAATAGTGTATATTGCGCCCAATAGGTAAGATTTCATCTCTCAGCCCCCTTCTACACTCCTACTAATTGGAGTCTCCAGTATCTATTATTCCATTCCATATGTCCATGTGTACCTCTTGTTTAGCTCCTACTTGTTAATGAGAACATGTGGCTTTTTACTGAGTTAGTGCTCTTAATAGACTCCAGTTCCATCCATGTCACTACTTACTTGCTTAAAGTACTTTATGGCCATCGCTGGACAGTGTACAAATTGACAGGAAGTGACTCTCAGGTGGAACTCTCAGGTGGAACATTAAGGGAGGAAGACGAATGCAATAACCAATGGGTTACACATGTGACAATTATATAAATAGTCCTCAAATCAAAGACTGCCTTGGAGAGACAGCAATTTATATGTTGTATTATACTCCAAATTTATCCCCCAAAGATAGGAATCATGCCATTTGCCTCATCCCCCATGTGATAGGTGTTTGGCTAAGTATTTCTTGAACACTCCTTATTTTTCTCTTGTGTTTTTAGCCATTTTTGTTCAAATTTTACTGTATTGAAGTCAGTTACATTTAGCTCAAAATTTACTCTACACCCAAACTGCTGTTCTTGATAACAACATAAGAAAAACAATGCTTATTTGCCTATAGCCATGTAGAGAGAAAAGTCCTTATTTTTAGGCTCTCTCTTCATCTGCTTCTTTAGCTATATTACAAAGCAACTACATTTCTGAAGATATGAATCATTTATTTTTAGAAGTCCTTGAAGTTCATGAGTAGAATATTTAACAATTATGCAGATAGACATGGATATAAAGCCCTCCAATTGGTGCCCTAATCTTTTTCAAATTCCTTAATGCAGTCACTGCCCAGTACATTAGATTATTCAGAACTACTACATCATCTAGTGCTTACAGATTCATAGCCTTAAGGCATTTTTCTCTACCATTTATTAAGGGTGAAAGTAATTAGGAGACAGAATTGAGAAAATGGATGTTGTCTCTTTGGTTAAATATTGAGAATTTTTGTAAAAGATTGCAGAGAAATAATCCAATGAGAAACAGTCGAGGTGATATGTATGGCACACAGCTGCAGCAAATGATGAAATTCATTTTTCTGGCGCCAGGCCTAAATTCTGGCGGAGTGTATGTTGTCTTCAACTCTCAATATGCGCTCTTCTACTTTTCCTTCTTCTAAAAAACGTGCATGCATTTCTCTTTCATGCTATTAATTTTGGCATAAAAACAACTCATTTTATTCTCACAATGCAATCTTTAAAAAAGTAGTGCTTTTCACTTTGGGAGCACTTTTTCATTTTTTAAATTGTCATTCCAAGAGGAGATGGAAACAGTTGTTTGGTATTAACAGCCTTTTTCTTAATTGTTGGAGAACTGGAATACTCAAACCAATGAAGCATTGTTGATGTATCTGTGTTTCAGCATGGAATCTAAGAAATATCAGTGATTTATGTCTTGTTCTGTCTCACTTTACTGCAACAGATGTCACTAGAATATAATGGATGGAATAAATTGCCTTAAAAGTAAAATAGCATATACTTTAGGAATTATACAGAAAACATAGTGTTTGCATTTAAAACACTATAGGGGATATATTAGTTGGAAGATTGTTAAAGTATAAAAAGTTGAGAAGCACTTTTGGAATGATGGCATTAATAAACAATTCACTTTTCCATAACAGCAACAAAAATACTGACAAGTATTGTCTATACAAGCTTTGGCAAACTTTGGTAATTTACCAATGTCTTACAACAGTCCTAGGAGCATTTATTAAAAAGCAAACAAACACAAAACAGCTGAATCTCGGTATAACAAAGTTTGCTGGCATTTCAGTGTTTCCTTTCTCCCCAGCTTCACGGATACCTTGGATATCAGTAGAATTGCAACCAAGGTAACTGTAAATACTAGAAACCTAGAAGTTAGTATTTCTGTCAGCCTCGAGAGGACATAGTGTGTCTGGAACTTTCAAAAAGTGACACCTCAGAAAACTTGTTAGTAGTTGACCTATATCAGCTTCCTAGGAAAGCCTCATTCACAGAATGACTTTATTTGACCTGACTCAGGGTTCACTAAGAAAAGCTTCATACCCAGATTATTGTTGGGGGGGGAAAAAAAAAAAAAATCAAGGGCAATTATTTAACAATGCAGATGCCTGAAATGGTAAAATTGGTTGAATAATAAGAGGCTAACCAAAAACATAAAAGTGTGGTCTGGAAAATGAACTGTCCATGTAAGGCTTTGCAGAGCTCTAATCTATTCCTGGAGCTGTACAAGGCCACACAAGAGTACAGAATTGCACACATGCTTATACAAGACCTCAGAAGATCATAATCTCCCATCTTCTGCTGACTTTGAGGCTCTGCACAAGCAGGAGGTGAATATTTAGACAGGGTTGTAAACTGTCAAAGTGTTAAAATTCTTCTCTAACATATGTGTCCTTGTGTGTGTGTGTATATGTATGTATATATATGCCTCTGCAGCAAATGCTGATGGATTTTTGAGTTCTAAGGATTGAAGGGAATCTCTGTTCAATCATTGGTTGACTACAGCTATGGTCTAAATATATGTCCACTGAAAATTCACATGTTAAACCTATTCCCAAAAGTAATGGTATTAAGAGTTGGGGCCTTTGGAAGTTGATTAGATCATAAGGACTGTGTCCTCATGAAGGAAACGTGTGCCCTTATAAAAGAGGTCTAAGAGGCCAGGTGTGGCGACTCATGCCTATAATCCCAGCACTTTGGGAGTCCAAGACTGGTGGATCACAAGGTCAGGCATTTGAGACCAGCCTGGCCAACATAGTGAAACCCTGTCTCTACTAAAAATACAAAAAAAAATTAGCACGGCGTGGTGGTGGGCACTTGTAATCCCAGCTACTCTGGAGACTGAGGCACGAGAATCACTTGAACCTGGGAAGCAGAGGTTGCAGTGAGCCGAGATTGGGCCACTGCACTCCAGCCTGGGCAACAGAGAGACCCTATCTCAAAAATAAAAAATAAGAGGTCTAAGAGACGTATTTTCACCCATTTTTCCATGTTATGACACATCTAGAAGCTGCTGTCTTTGACTTTAGATGTTATCTAGGTCTTGGATTTTCTAGCCTCCGTAACAATGAGCAATAAATTATTTATAAATTACCCTAAGGTATTTTGTTACAGAAACCCAAATGGACAACTACTGAATTGAGCAGGTGTATTAGTTGGCCACACATGACAAAAAGAACACAGACTTTATGGAATTATTTCAGGAAAATCTTCCAGCAAACAATCAGCAACAAAACAAAACATCTTGGAAAGAAAGTAGAAAATCTAATTCCCAGAGTTGTCACATTAAGTTGTTTTGAATATCCAGTCTTTAACAAAAAATTGTGAAACACACAAAAGTGTGACTCATTCTGAGGGAGTAAAACTCAATAAAAATGGTCACTGAAGGAGTCTAAATATTGGATTAGACAATTTAAATCAGCTATTTAAATTATGTTCAGGTAAATCAAGAAAACTGTTTAAAGAATTATGAGTAATCTGTCTAAATAGAGATCAATAAACTAGAAATTACAAAATAGATCAAATAGAAATTCTGGGATGGTAAATTACAGTAACTGCTATAAAAAATTTACCAGCTGGACTAGCAGATTTGAGATAGAAATAAATAGCAAATATGGAGATAGTATGATAGAGATTAGCCTGAGTAATAGAAAATGTATAAAGAAAAATGAACAGAGCCTCAGGTCAAGTGCACCACCATGTGCCTAATGGATATGGTACATATGGTGGTACACTTGAAGTGCCAGAAGTAGTAAAGAGAAAGGAGCAGAACACATATTCAAAGAAGCAATGGCTGAAGTATCTCTTAACATTGATATAAACAGAAATTTGCACATACAAGTGTTGGGGTGGTCAGACCCAACACCAGGTCTTGGGGGTGACAAAGTCTGGCAGAGTCAAAGGATTGAGAAAAAGAGAAAAAGTTGGGACAGCAGAGGGCTATCGTATGGAGTCTGCGAAGGCCCCGAGCTCTGGGATCCCAAGGTATTTATTGGTAATCCAACAAAGAAACAGGTGCTGAGAATGTAGCGGTCAAAAGGGCAGTAGCATGATCTACAGCTGTGACGGTTTAGCATTATATGGAACATGTTCTGTTCCTTGAGATAATGGGAATAGGAGCCTAGGGAGGCTAGAAGCAAGGAGCCAGCAAGTCTAGACACGTTCCAGAGGACATTATGCAAAGCCCTGCCTTAGTTTCCTTCCAAACACTCAGCTTTTTCCCAACATGACCCCCTTCTCTTTTTTGTAAAAGAGAAGATATTATTACTATCATTATTACTAGCATAAGAGGTGGAATCTTTTAACTGAGCGAGTCAATTGCAGGCTGTGCAGCCCTTAATTGCTGGTCAGTGACCCAGTTTCTTTTTTCTTAGCCCTTATTCAAACTGGAGTCACTCTAGTTTGAATGCTTCCCACATACCCCCTCCCCCTTTTCCCTTTTACAAGGTGATCCTTAATCCTAGGGGTGGCAGAAGGATGAAGGTCCGTCTTCTGTATCTTCTTCATGCTCAATAGGGGCAATGATATTCCTGCCTAACTATTAGGGTCTCTTGTATTCAGGGTAGAGAGGTGAGTCAGAAAGCATTGGTTCATTAAGCATCGTGACTCTGGTCAGTCCGCATTCAGATTCAACTGTCTCATGGCTCGTACTGGGGGAACCTGGTCTATGGCTGGGATCCATGGGTCCCTCCAGTCTCCCATTCCATGGTCATACACATCTGGAAGGCATCCACACGGTTCGTTCATCTGCAAAAACAAGCATACCCTCAGCCCCACGTTAGTCAATCTACTGAAACAGAAGCAAAAACTTCTGCGGCTATAGCCGAGAGGCCACCGATAATGAGAAACGGGTCTTTTCTGATTAACAGAAGGCATAGAGAAAGCAAATCGAGGCTTTTCAAACCTTCAATTCACACTGTACAGGTGGTTCCATTAGATGCTGTGGCTCATGATAGGTCCCTTCAGATGTTTGGTGAGCACCCACATAGGGACCCGATTTTCACCTGGAGAGACAAGCAAATCCTCTTCCCCATAAAGTTATCTTTAGGCAGGGATTGAAGGAAGTAGATTTGAGGTAAGGAGAATTTGGGGGCCTAACGGCTTCCTGATGTTTGATAGGTGTTCCCTCAGAAGTTAGGAAATCCCTTTCTCTCCGTATTGCTGCGTGGGCATAGAGGACTAGGTAAGCATACTTAGAGTCTGTATATATATACTTACCCTTTTTCCTTCTCCTAATTCTAGTGTATAATGCCCCCTGCTTTTTAGGATGTCTCTCCCTAACAAAGGAGTGGGGCTTTCGGACATAATTAGAAACGCATGTGAAAAGAGTAAATTTCCCCAGTCACAACTTAGTGGCTGGGAGAATTATCTAGTGACCGCCCATCCTAGGACCCCTCAGATAGTGACAGATCTGGAGAACAATTGTCCGGGACAGGACAGTAAGACTGAGAAGGCTGTGCCCGTGTTCAGGAGACAGTTAACCTACTGGCCCTCAATGCTCAAGCATACCCGGGGCTCTGCTGAGGGTGATGGCATGGGCTGGTGCTTGCCCCAGGCACCCTCAGTCCTGCTACTGGATCATCTGGTTAGTGGCTTCTGACTCAGAGGACCTTCATCCCCTGGGGGCAGTGGGGCCTTCCAGTGATTCCCTTGACATAAGGGGCATGGATGAGGGAGCAGCTTTCTATTTTTTTTTTTTTTATACTTTAAGTTCTAGGGTACATGTGCACAACGTGCAGGTTTGTTACATATGTACACATGTGCCATGTTGGTGTGCTGCACCCAAAGTGTCCTTGCAGACCACACTGGAAGCAAGCTCTATTAGGCATTCGATTTTCCCAGCCTTTCCCTTTTCCAGAGCCTCCAAAGTTTGCTTGCCTGAGGGTCATGACTATAAGCAGTGGCTTTTTTATCCCATTTGTCCTTTTCCGCCTGCTCCTCCTGAACTGAGGTTGCCAAGTTCAATAGGGTTTTTAAGTTTTGCTCTGGGCCCAAGGCGGATTTTTGAAGTTTTTTCTAATTGTCTGCAACTGATCAAGTGATAAACTTATCCTTTAAGATTAGTTGGCCTTGAATAGAGTCAAGTGAACGAGAGATATCCCTTCATTCTTCAATGCCTCCCTTTGTCTCTCCAGAAAGATAGGATTTTCTTCCTTTCCCTGTGTTATAGTGGACATCATTGAATAATGTAGTCTTCCTAATTTTCCTTAGTCCTTCTAGCATGCAAGTTAGCAGATGTGTGTAGCACACCAAGCTCCATGTTGATTCTGCGTCCCAGTGATGGTTTACACTGGAAACTGCCTGCTGGCTTGTGGGGAATTGTACTCTTTCCTCTGTTGTCATTCCTATCATTGACCTGAGATAACAGATCGCCAAACTCTTGGGCTGCAGTTATGGTGGCACTTCTCTCATTTGGGGTGTCTGACCTAGCAGTAACATTTTCTCTCTCCATGTCAAAGGATTGTCCTAACTCTTGTAAAACACCAATATAGCCATCAGGGTTATCTGAGAATTTATCTAGGTCTATTTTAATTTGCTTCAAGTCTGACAGGAAAAAAGGTACATACACTTTGGGTTGAATTCTCCAGAATACATCTTAGGAGAGTTTCTCCCTCGGCGGGTGGGAATGATTCCCATTTGGGGAAAAAAACAAACAGGGATGCCAGCACCCCTAGTCATTTTCTGATTAGCATTAGCCCTAGAGCATCCGCTATGGTCCTAATGCTTATTCCTTTCCAGGGTGTGTAACCACCCATGGACCTCTGCTCATCGGATTAGTTGCACTCACTGATGTAGCAGTCCTGCACCTGTTTTCCACCTTTCTTGACCACAAAGAAAGGGGTCCGGGCTGCTGGATTCTAGCGGTCCTTTACCAGCATGCCCAATATTGCCTTTGTGCTCAGGGGTGAGTTCTAGAGCTGGGCTGGGTCCCTGAGTATTTTGTAACAACCCAGCTGCCCTATCAAGATGCATTCCCATAAACAGTTCTTACCCAAATTTGTTTCAGAGAGGGTGTAGGTAACCTTTTGAGTCAGGATTGAGACTTTTTGATTGTGTGAGTACTTTAAGGCTTGGCTGAGTGCAAACAGCTTGCACACATTTGAGCAGACCAATTAGGCAATTTTTCTAACTCTGATAGGGAGACTCTTGTGGAAGCAATTAGTGAATACCCGTTGTGTTTTATCCCCTCAATCACCTGGAACCATCTATCGTCCTGTCCTGAAGGGAGTTCAGGTATGGTCAGACTTTTGTATGATCCTAGGTATGGTCAGACTTTTGTATGATCATTAAGATTTACATCCCCTGTTAGGAAATCTGGGTTAAGGGAATTTTCAGTGGTTAAATCACTTTTTTAAACAAAATAGCCCCATACGTTAACATTGAGTTAGTAAGCTACCTTTTTGCTTTTACTTAGGATAGCTCTGAACTAGTGAGGTGTGCTCACAATGAGGTTTCTTCAAGTTATTTTACTTTCTTCTGTTAGCAAAGCAGTTGCCGCTACCGATGGAATGCATTTGGGCCATCCCCGGTTTACTGGGTTAAGGATTTTTTATAGGAAGGCTACGGGTTGTCAGTGGTCTCAGTGCTTTCAGGCTACACCTTTGTTTATACTGACAAAACTCTCTGCCGATTCTCTCCCATTCATCCAACTCCATAGTCCCTTCTTCTGGGAACCATGTGCAAAACTGCTTTACTGCACTAAAGAGTGATAAATTCTGAGTACTAACTTTCACTCCCCCTCTTTGTAATAAGCGCCTAAGGAATTTAAATAAGTAGAATGTCTGCTTTCACTTTGTCCCATTTCTTACCCTGGTTCTTCCAAGCCCTCAGCTTTCCCCCCAAGCTTCTTTTAGATATCTTCAGGTAGTCCTTTGACGATGCATCCTCTGCTTTCACACTCTCTAGCATTCCTTCACTGTGGTCTTTGTCCCCCCACATTGGGCAGTCAGGAATGTTGGGGTGATCAGACCCAACACCATGTCGTGGTGGTGACAAAGTCCGACAGAGTCAAAGGATTGAGAAAAAGACAGTGAGAAAGAAAAAGGTGGAATATCAGAGGGTTATTACTACCGTACAGAGGCTGTGAAGGGCCTGAGTGCTGGGAGCCCACAGTATTTATTGGTAATCCAACAAAGAAACAGATGGTGAGAATGTTGAGGTCATAAAGGGCAGGCACATGATCTACAGCTGTGACGGTTTAGCATTTATATGGAACATGTTCTGCTACTTGAGATAATGGGAATAGGAGCCTAGGGAGGCTAGAAGCAAGGAGCCAGCAAGTCTAGATACATTCCAGAGGATATTATGCAAGCCCTGCCTCAGTTTCCCTCCAACCACTCAGCTTTTTCTCAACATACAAAAACCTCAACAAAATCCAGGGAGAATAAACTTAAATACTTCAGTATCTAGATACATCATAGTCAAACTGTCAAAAACCTAATTAAAAAGAGGAACATATAAAAAGTAAGAGAATAGCCTAATCATGTATTAATATAAGTGATTCCCCAGTACAATTAACAGCTGATGTCTTATCAGAAATAATGGTGGAAAAAAGGCAGTCAAATAACGTATTTAAAGGGCTGAAGGAAAATAATGTCAACCAAGGATTCTACATGAAGAAAAGAGGTGCTTCAAAAACAAAAAAGAAATTAAGATATTCTAAGAAAAGAAAAAAAAATGAGAATGAGCTTTGTTAAGCAGAACTGCCACTTAAATGCTAAAGGGGGTTCTTCAGGATAAAATAAAATAAAAATAGTAAATAAAAATAAATAGTAACTGAACCCACTTGAAGAAATAAAAAGCATTGAAAAAGATAATTACAAAGGCAAATGTAAAATACAGCACAAATATATTTTTAAAGCCTTTTCCTACATAATTTAAAAGACAATTGCATGAAAGGTAATTTTTAAACTATGCTTATGGAATTATGATTTACAAAGATGTAATGTGTTTGACAATAAATAGCACAAGGGAGGGTGGAGAAAATGTATCTGTGTCAGAGCTATATATATATGTGTGTGTGTGTGTGTATATACATATATATACTATATAGTATAAGTTATGAGCCAGTGTGTTCTCTCCAAAAATATAGTATAGCCTTATATATATATCATACATATATAGTGTATATATATTTCTATTCCTCAGGCTAATCTCTATATAGTATATATAATATATATACTACTGAAATTAGAATGTATTAATTATATATAACATATAATTATATATAAATATATAATTATAAATATATTAATTATATAGTTATTTATAAGGTAAAATTTATGCCCAGAATTTGCTATTTTTTATGTCACTTATTAATTTTAAATCTCTAGAGTCTCACTGTTTTCTTGTCTTGTATTAAATATTTTCTAGTGTATCATTAGTTTTCTTGTTTCTTTTACTAATATTTAAAAAATTTATTTTCTTAGTGGTTTGCCCTAGGCATTAAAATTAATATTGTAATTGAAAACAATGTAACTCACATTAATGTAATCTAATTTCAACAGTATATGTATAATTATATATTATATATAATTAGAAATAAAAGAAAATAATATAAATATATAATAAAAATATTTAAAATATTTTTAAAAAATATTAGTACAAGAAACAAGAAAATTAATGATATGCTAGAAAATACTATTTAATATAAGGAAACAATGGTGACTATAGAGAATTAAAATTAATAAGTGACACAAAAAATAAATTCTAGGCATAAATCTTACCTTATAAGTAAGTATATTTAATGTAAATAGATTAAACACCTCAATTAAAAGTCAAAGATTGAAAGAATGAACAAAAACTGTATTTATTTACACAATTTCTTGAAGAGACACATTTTAGATTCAAACAAAAAATAAGTTGACTATAGAAGGATGAAAAACATATACCCATTCGTACAGTAATAAAAAGAGCTGGAGTGGTTATAGTAACATCAGACACACACAAAAAAGGGCTATCAGGGACAAAGGACATTTTTGAATTATAAGGGTGAAATAATTAGAAAAATTACAACTATAATCATGTATGTACCTAGCAATATACCACAAAATATATGAAAGAAAATGTGACATAATTAAAAAGAAAAATAAATTATTCAATAATTATAGTTGGAAACTTTAATTCTTTACATTCAATAATTGTTGGGGAAAACAGAGAATGAACAAGAAAATAAGTATTGAAATATACTATAAACCAAATATACCTAACAGATATATTGAGAACACTTCATTCAGCAGCAGAAGTGTACACTTTATTCTCAAGTACACAAGGAATATTCTCCAAGTGAGACCATATGGAAAGCCATACAAATTCTTAAATCATATAGTATATGTTCTCCAACCAAACAAGAAAGAAATTGAAAATCAACAGAGGGAAATTGGAAATTTCTCAAATATGTCGGAATTAAACAACACACATAATGTTTCAAAGAAGAAATAATGGGAAAATAAGAAAATACTTAAAGATGTCTAATTTAAAAAATGAATATACCAAAGAGTATAGAATTCAGCAAAGCAGTGTTCAGAGGAAAATTTATACTCTGAAATGTGTACCTAAAAAAGAGGAGAGAATAACATCAGCAAGATGGCCCTCATTTCCCCACAGAATCACAAATTTAAATTAATGGTATGCACAACAAAATACCAATGTGAAAATTCTAGAATCCAGTTAAGAAGTTATTGTATGCCAAGTGAGCACAACACCCAGAACAGCCACATTGAAATGCTTAAGAAGAGAAATTTTACTTTATATTCAACAGCCCTCCCTCCTAAGCCTTCATAGCTCAGTTCTGGGAGAGAAAACACCGGCCCATAACTTAAACCTCAGGGGGAAAGAAGATTTGAGTTATTATCAAATGTTCTGGATTTTCAAAGGGCGTCCCAGGGGACATTTTTTGTCTCACCTCATTCAGAATGCTGATGGAATTCCTGTAGTTTGGATACCTGGGCGCTGCTGAAAACGAAGATGAGCAGGAACTGGCTTCCTGTGTCTAGCACAATTCGGTGTAATAAGGAGAAGGGACATCATTTAAGGCTTCTGCCTTGCCAAGAATGGAGAAGAGTAGCGTATGACTGGCATTTTGGCTCTTCAGAGGACATCCTAAGGGATTGATATCTGTTCCACCTAATTTGGATACTTCTAGGAAGCCAACATTGGTGGCTTGATGCTGTAGACTCAGAGAATTTGCAGTGCTACAGGCAGACCTCAAATACAGGAACAGATTAAAAGCTGCTGAAAAAGAAATTGGCAATGCTCTCTAATACAGAAATTATGCACACAAGCCCAGGGAAGTTGTATAATCCACCCCCCCCCAAAAAAATTTATCAGAAGTCCCCAGAATCATTAGCTGGGCTATTTGGTGGAAGTTCTTCTCTGTTAAGTCCGTCTATGAAGATAGTAAGAGGTCTATAAAGATAGAGAAAAGTGGCTATCTTTTAAAATATACAGGTGTCAACAAAAAGTTATGATGCACACAGGAAAAACAGGGAAACATGAACCAACGAAACAAAATCAGTCTCCAGGAATTGACTCTAAAGGGACAGAGGTATAAGAATTATCTGACAGGCCAGGCGCGGTGGCTCAAGCCTGTAATCCCAGCACTTTAGGAGGCCGAGACAGGCGGATCACGAGATCAGGAGATCGAGACCATCCTGGCTAACAGGGTGAAACCCCGTCTCTACTAAAAATACAAGAAAAACTAGCCAGGCGAGGTGGCGGGCGCCTGTAGTCCCAGCTACTCCGGAGGCTGAGGCAGGAGAATGGCGTAAACCCGGGAGGCGGAACTTGCAGTGAGCTGAGATCCAGCCACCGCACTCCAACCCGGGCGACAGAGCAAGACTCCGTCTCAAAAAAAAAAAAGAATTATCTGACAAAGAATTCAACATAGCTATCATAAATACGTTCTATGAGCTCAAGAAAATTGTTCATGAACAAAATGAGAATATCATCAAAAAGAAACTATAAAAAATTAAACAAATTTTGGAGCTGAAAAATGTAATAACAAAACAGTCAGTATATGGGGTTTAATAGTAGACTTGATCAAGCAAAAGAAAGATGAAGTAAACTCAGGTCCTTTGAAATTATTCAATCAGAATAACATAATAAAGAATAAAAGAAGTAAAAGAAGACTTAGAGATTTATAGGTCACTATTGGGAGAACTAATATATGCATGAAGTTATCCCAGCAGGAGTAAAGAGAAGGAAAGAAATCTGATTCAAAGAAGTAATCGTTGAAATCTCAAATCTGGAAATCTGGGCATCCAGATTCAAGAAGTGTGATAGTCTCTAAGTAGGATAAACCCAAAGAAATCCATACCTTAAAAAAAAAATTAAATTGTCAAAAATCAAAGGCAGAGAATTTTGAAAACAGTAAGAGATAAGAGATTCATTATATGCAAAGAGAACTTCGTTAAGACTGTCAGTGGATTTTTCAGCAGAATGCTTGTAGGCCAGAATGGAATGAGATGATACATTCACAGTGCTGGAAAAAAAAAAAAAAAAAAACAAAAAACCAATGAAGAATACTATATCTACAAAAGCATCCTTCAAAAATGAAGAGAAATACTTTCTAAGACGAACAAAAGTTAAGGAAGTTCATTACTAGTAGACCTGCCTTACAAGAAATGCTAAAAAGGATTCTTCAAGTTCAACCAAAGAACAATAAAAAGTGACACAAAAACATATAAAAATATGAAGTTTGTTGGTAAATGTAACTATATAGAAAAATACAGAATATTGTAATATTTTAACAGTGGTGCATAAGTTACTTTTTATTCTGGTATGAAATTAAAATCACAAGGAATAAAAAAGTTATAAAGATATGTTAATTGATACACAATATAAGCAGATGTAATTTTTTACAACAATAACATAAAGTTTGTAAAAGGAATATTTGTAAACGAAGTTGTTACCAGCTTAAAATAAAGTGTTACAACTATAAGCTGTTTTATGTAAATTTCACAGTAGCAACAAAGAAAATATGTATGGGCGATACACGAAAGAAATAAGAGAGATTATTATGTGACACTAAAAAGACAATAATATACAAGTAAGAGAGCAAGAGAGAAAAAGAGGGACAAAAACTCTGTAAGACAATAATAGTAACACCTTCACTATCAATAATTACTTTAAATGTAAATAGATGAAACTCTCCAATTAAGAAAGAGAAAGTGGCTGAAAGGGTATATAAAAAAAAAGATCAAATTACATTCTGCCAACAGAATTTCTTCCAGATTTAAGAACATATATAAGCTGCAAGTAAAAGGGTGAAAAATAACATTCCATGAAAATTGTAACCAAAAAAGTGAGGGTGGTTATATTTATATTAGACAAAATAAACTTTAACTCAAGAAATGTCAAACCAAATGAAGAAGAACATTATATAATGATTGAAAGGTCAATCTATCAGGGAGATATAACAATTATAAGTACATATGCACCCAAATATATGAAGCAAACATTGAAGGAACTGAATGAAGGAATAGATAACAATAATGACAACAAAAAATATGTAAAGTAAAAATATTCTTGCAAATAATATATCTGATAAAGGACTTATATCTAGAATATATAGTAAAAATTTACAACTGGGACAGAAAAGGCAAATAACTCAGTTTAAAAAATAGGCAAAGGATCCGAATAGAGATTTTGCCAATGAATGTATACAAATAGCCAATAAGGACATTAAAAGATACTCAACATTATTAGCTATCATACAATGCAAATCAAAACCACAATGAGACACCACTTAACCCTCATTACAATGACCATAGTATAAAATACAGAATTTTATACTGTACAGAAATTAGAATCCTCGATTCTAATTAGCTATGATTGCCGGTGCCCACTACCATGCCTGGCTAATTTTTTGTAATTTTAGTAAACATGGGGTTTCACCATGTTGGCCAGGCTTGTCTCGAACTCCAGACCTCAGGTTATCCACCCGCCTCAGCCTCCCAAAGTGCTAGGATTATAGGCGTAAGCCACCAAGCATGGCCTGGGATGCTTCATGGCTCGTGTGATTTTTAAAATGGTACAGCCAGTTTGGAAGTAGCTTTTCAGTTCCTTAAAATGCTACACATAGAGTTATTATATAAGTCAAAATTCCCATTCCTAGGTACATACCCAAGAAAAAGAAAACATATATTCACACAAAAATGTATACATAAATGCATTCATAGCAACATTATTCAAAATAGTCCAAAATTTAAAATAACCTAACTTTCTATCACATGATCAATGGATAAGCAAAATGTACTTTATCCACACATTGGAATATTACTCAGCAATAAAAAGGAATGAGTCTCTGATACATGATACTGATACTGTCTCATGACATGAAAATATTATATTGATTGAAAGAAGCTATTCACAGAAATATTATGTATCATATGATTCCATTTATATAAAATGTCCAGAATAGAGAAATTCTTAGAGACAGAAAGTACATAAGTGGCTACCCAGGACCTGGGGGAGGGGAGAATTGGAAGTGACGTTAATGGATGCAACATTTTTTGGGTGATGATAATTTTCTAATACTGGATAGAATTGACAGCTGCATGTCTCTGTGACTATATTAAAAATCATTGAATTTTACACTGTAAAAAAGTGAATTATATATGTATTTTATCTCAATAAAGCTATCATAAAACTGTAATTTTTACTGAGCTTTCTGAGATCAAAGGACATAAAAGCCATTCATGGTCTGCCAACTTAATTTACAACAAACCAAATAATTTTAAATATTTGTCAAATCGAAGTCCCCAATTATGGAAATAAATTTTTTGCTTAATAAATTTAGGCTTTCATCATAATCCTGAGAACAATGATGTGTGAAGGAATAATAATAAGCCAAAGTACTAAACAGTGATAAACTCATACTGGTTTGATATAGATCTTTGCATTTGGTTAGTTGAGACCTATCAAAATAATATTTTTAAGTTGTTTCAGCAAAGCATTTGGTGAAGTTAACTTATTTTTGGAGAATAGAGGACCTCTGCCTTGAAGTGAGTCAGAAGCCATATTTAATCAGTGTTCATTTTATTCATATATTTCATAATCATCAAAACTAGTAGGGACACAGAAAATCAAGGAGTTAAGTGAAACGTTTGTGGGCAATACAAGGTTTCTTTTCAAAGCCCCGTAGTCCTAAATTGAAGAACTAGACTGAGGCACAGAGCATTAATCCACTCATCTTAAGTTATTTCCTTCTGCAACTACAATAGATTTAAGAAATAAATACTACACAGATATAATAGAAAATGAATATGGTACAAAATGAAATTCATGCATGGGATTATTATTATTATTATTATTATTATTATTATTATTATTATTATTATATACTGAGTTTCACTCTCTTCGCCTAGGCTGGAGTGCAATGGTGTGATCTCAGCTCACTACAACCTCCTCCTCCCGGGTTCAAGCAATTCTCCTGCCTCAGCCTCCTGAGTAGATACGATTGCCGGCGCCCGTTACCATGCCTGGCTAATTTTTTGTAATTTTAGTAAACACGGGGTTTCACCATGTTGGCCAGGCTTGTCTCGAACTCCTGACCTCAGGTTATCCACCCGCCTCAGCCTCCCAAAGTGTTAGGATTATAAACATAAGCCACCAAGCGTGGCCTGGGATTATGCTTATAAAGGAAGAGAATGTTTATTTGAATAATAACAAAATCATTTGATCCACAAAACAGATGGAACTTCAATTACTAGATAGACTACCTTTTTCCAACTACTTTCCATTAGTATATTATAAACAAAATATATAGATTATAAACAAAGTAATGTATTTAATACAAAATTTAATAAAATTAATTTTTTTAGCACTGTTCACTATGAAACTCAATTATTTCTCAGCTATATTTATGACAAATCAGGACATATGCAGTAAAAATGCTTATATCTAAATATCATTTGCTCCAAAACTAATATATATGGAGAATAAATTTTCGTTATCTTTAGAAGCCTATCACTTTGCTTTACTCTGTTTCATAAATAGCAATAAAATGTATTATTTACCAAATATGATTCCTACTAATGAGCATAAGATAAAGGTCCTTGATGAACAGACAAACTTTACAATCACATCTCCTCAAACTCAACCTCCTTTTCCACCCCACGTACCCTGATCTCCTATCATTTGAAACAACTTCTATTTTTCTCTGCCTGCCATAGCACATTTTTAGCTTGGAATATTCTGTCTGGAATGCTCTTCCTTATTACCTACATTAGGCTACTTTCCTACTCATGATTTAGGGCCAGCTCAAATACTATCTTAACAAAAGAGTCATTTTACCTTCTCAGTCAAAATTAAACATTTATTCTCTGTGTGAATAGCACTTGAATGTATAATTAGAATACTTATCAAATTACTGTGCTTGTTTATATATTTATTTCCCTGATTAAACTGAGAAAAAAAAGAATAACTTTCTATTAGGTTTCCTCAGAATCTGCCCTGATGTTTAGCTCAAATAGATGTTAACGAATATTTATTGAATTAATTAAGAATGAAAAACTTCAAACCAACAAATGTATAACTGTGTTCTCTGTCTTGTTCAAGTTGAGGAATACATAAACTGGGTTACTTTAGAGAATAAATGAACAAAGAAAATGAGCTTTTAGTGTCCTTTAGGTTCCCCAAATTAGCAACAAAATGGGAAAATGATATCTGCAGAAATATAGTCTACACACACATGCATACATATACATACCTACGCACACAGTCCACCCATCTGATGGCTGCATTTTATTTTCCTTGATCCCCAAATGACATGAACAATTTTGTGTGTGTGTGTGTTTGTGTGTGTGTATGCGTTTGTGGCCATTCCAAAGGGCAATGATCAAATTTTCTGCTCCAATTTATTTTGAAATTTTGGGTGAAGGGTGGAGTAAGCATCATATTTAGAAAAACATGAAAGTTTCCATTCTCATGACAACCATTTCTACAACCAAGGATGCATTTTTCTGCGTAAATACAAATGCCAGACTTTTTCATAAATATAACATATTTAGGTTATCCCCTATAGGAGTTTGGAGAGTATAGCAAGCATATGCTTCCCCATCCTTCAATCTGAGAGAAATTTTTCTCTACATCTCCTAACTGTAAAATCTTAATACTACCAGGAGGAGCTACAAAATATTAGTGAAACATATAACATATTATATAGAGCTGGTAGGGTGGAGATTAGGCAAAGAGTGAAATCATTGACCACAATACCAATTGTGTATCTAAATTTAAGTTTCAAAATTAAAAGATAATCATTTTTAGAATTTAATTAGCTTACAGCAACTTGCAATGGAAGTGCACTATAATAACTATTTTTTATTCTCCTTGAAAACTGACTTTGCAGAAAGTCATAGGAAAAACTAGATTTCAAAAACTGCTATCAACTTGAATTTGAGTTTGCAGTTAAAAGACTTTCTGGAGGTTTCTCAAGAAAATACCTTTTTAATGAATCAAGTTCAACGTAAACTTTCACACCTAGATAGATAAAATAAGAGGGCTCAATTTTTAATTAAGTGGGTTCAGAATGTCTGTATCTTTATTCTTCTTGTCATATTTGGTGGTCTTTTATTTAATATGTGGGCAAGCAAATATGATAATGAAAACCCTTAAAAGTCAGAAAGCACTGCTTCTACAATTAGAAATATCATTTGTTTTTCTATCTAAAGAAGCAAAAGATGTTTATAAAAATAAAAGCGAATTGTGTGTATTATGGAATAGAACTATCTCTTGGCACAGTGTCCTTTAACATAATATGTTGTAAATTCCTATTATGTTCCAGACATTGAGAACAGAATAATAAACAAATTCAACAAAATAATCTTCATCTTCCCAGAACTTATATTCTAGATGGGAGAAACAATACACAAATAAATTTATAAAATAAATGGCATATCATATAGTATTAACTATTTGGAAACAAATAAAGCTAGAGAGAATGATACTAACTATTGGGTAGAAAAGATGCATTTTTAAATATACCAGACATAGAAGGCTGTATGGGAGGGTAATATCTGAATATCAACTAAAGCATGTGTTCAGGGCAAGACTGTACCAGACAGGTGCAAAGGCAGGTGCAAAGGCACAAAGATGAGGGTGACCTAATATGTTGGGAGAATGACACAAACCAAAATTTAAAAATATATAATATCACAAATAATATTTCAGAAAGTGGCAAGGTGAATGTATGTGTGTTTAGCTTGAGAGATCTGTAAGATTTGTTTTTCCCCTAACCTGTTAAAATTAAAGCATCTCAATCTACAAAGTGACAAATTGTATAATCAACAAATACTCATAGTATATTTATAATGAATATAAAATACATAGTTAGAAGATATGTTCTTAACCTTTTAAAAATAAGATTGGTGTTTCAATGTCACTTATGCTACCAATTAACTCTGTGACTTTGAATAAGTCAAACTCTGTTTCCTCAGTCATAAAATAACATTTCTTTAACTTTATACATTATATAAACTGGAAATTCTGAATATCCACTGGGCAACTGTTTTGAACAATTTTAATGGTTAGATGCAATAGGTAAGATATTGATGTACAAAGTGTCCTTCCTTGTAGGAAGGGGCTTGTCTTGGGAAATAGAAAGGTGAGGCGGAAGGACAGAGACAGACTCTGTACCCAGTAAAAAGTCCTGAGATAGGTGCTGGTAGAAAGGGCTTCAGGAGTTCAGAGCAGAAGATCACATAAGGACAAGTGTATCTAATAAGTCTTCATGATAAAGATAACGTTTTACATTGAAGAATGGTGGACTTGGGATAAGTTCAAACTTGTGAGGAAATAATTTGACCAAGGCTGCACTGAGGAAGTGATTTCTTCAACATTGGCAGAGAGGCCAGAGGCTATAACGAGAACAGATCAGATAGATAATCAGTTTACAGAGCTACTTACACATAAGAAAAAATAATTTCACCTGAGAGTACTTTCAGCGGGGTTTGATATGGAAAATATCATAAAAACAATTTGAAAGAAAAAATATTTGAAAGCAAAGATCACAAAAAGCAAACCATTACAATTAAAGCATGAGTTCATAAGGCCATAAATTTGAAACAAGAAACAGAAAAGCATTCAGTTGACTGTATGAGGAATGGTATGATACTGAATATCACTAAATTTTTCAACAAGAAACAGAAAAGCATTCAGTTGACTGTATGAGGAATGGTATGACACTGAATATCACTAAACTTTTCAGTCTAATGACTAAAAGAGTAAAAACAAGAATGTTTTGAATAAAATTTAGCTTGGTTTGGAACAAGTAATTAGTTGATAATATCTAACAGGTATTTCAGAACAAGACTGGCCTTAACCAAAATTCAGACTAGAATTTTGTAATAGCAATAGGTACTCTATGTTGACAACTTACTATCTCAGAGGTACTTGCCTATTCCTACACCAAATGTATTAACTTTTTTTGTTAATTTATTTTTTTAAAAAGGGGACTCTGAAATTTGTATAATTACACCACTTTTAAGGTAAGTGGTAAAACTCGGATTAGATCTGATTCCGAGCTTACCTTTTCAATGAGACTAAGACATAAATAAAACATTCAGATAAATGTGTTTATGAAAATTCAGGTGTGGGCTGAATGTGATGAATCAAGAATTAAATGGTAGGTTTAGAAAATTAGTGGTATTAAATCAAGGGAGTGGGCCTGATCTACAATTTAAAAGGAAACAACACTGGGCAGCAATTAAGGGGAAGGAAGTTGTTTGGTACATTTAGGATCAGCTTGATGAAGGCTTGCAGATGGTAGAGGGGAGTATTGACTGAGAGCAGAAGAAATTTCTGAGCAAAGATCTGCTAAAACAATAAAGCTATCTGGTCAAAAGCTGGAAAAGCCCTGCTCAGACCTTGATCTGCCATATAAGGTAATAAAGCTTTGTTGGCTTGGAGGCTTCAAGGCTTTGGGAAATAACCATGAGGACATAATTTTAAGGAAGATTTACTAATTTAATTGTTCAAGTTTAATTTCAGTAAATCACCTTTTAAATAATGCTTTAAAGTGTGGAAATTTTATAAGTAAAAATAACTGGGTTTTTTTTTGTTTGTTTGTTTGTTTGTTTTTTGGAAACTGAGTCTCACTCTGTTGCCCAGGCTGGAGGGCAGTGGTGCTAACACTGTAACCTTTGTCTCCCAGGTTCAAGGGATTCTCCTGCCTCAACCTCGTGAGTAGCTGGGATTACAGGCATGCACCACCATGCCCAGATAACTTTTGTATTTTTAGTAGAGATAGGGTTTCACCATGTTGGTCAGGCTAGTCTCAAATTCCTGACTTTGTGATCTGCCGCCTCAGCCTCCCAAAGTGCTGGGATTACAGGCGTGAGCCACCACACCCCGCCGTGTCTCTCATTCTTTGTGCTAATGATGTAAGTTATATTGAAGATGCTTTGGGAAGCCAACTTGGAGGCGTGTATGACTTAAGTTTTGAGAAAAAAAAAATTGATTTAATCATTTAACATCATAAAATTAAAATCTGGCCTATAATCGCATAAATAAATATTTAGTGATGAATGAATGGACGGGGTATTTGTTCAGTCATTCACTAATCAACAGTTACTGAACTCATACCACGTATCACACACTATTGGGATAAAGTGATAAAGAAAATAATGTTTTCTTTCTAAGAGTTCACCATCTAGTTGGGGAGGAAAAAAGCAAATAAACAATTATAAACCAGTGTTAAAGTGCTATTATAAAAATGTGTATGGATGTCTAAATTTTCCTGGGTGGAGAGTGGAGTGACAATGGAGTTACTATTCACAAAATGGTAACAACTGAATTGATTTATGAATGATGAGTAGAAACTTACTATAATTTTTATTGTAATTTTCCATTGTACAAGTTAAGAAAACAAATATCAGAGAAGTAATTGCCACAGATCTTATGACTGATGGTAGGTAAGGAGGATGAGAAATAAAAAATCAATTTTTTTTACAATTTTAGGCTTTATTCATCCCATTATACCATATTAACAGATGAAGCCATAGAGGCCCAGAAATTTGTTTAAAATTACACAGTTCATAGCTGAGACAGAGAAACAGAGAGTTTTAATTTAGATCTAATGTTCTGTATTATTAGTATTTAATTGTGTAGACACACAGGGCATAGGAAATACTTAGACGCATGAATTTGTGTAATTGAATTATTGGCACTAACATTTTAATGATATCCTCCTGATATCAAAATTGGGAGAATTCTAAGCTTTTCTCCATTTGTGTATTCTTGCCTCAATTGTTCCCCAAATCCTGACTAATTTTTGAGATTATTCACCAAACATAACCAGTATTTGCCTGTTGGAAAGTACTTTCCAGTATTGCCACAGACAGATCTGTCCTAGACCCAAAGCCTGGAATGCCCCAGGATATTGCACTGTGGTGGTTTTCAATGGAATTTCAAGCCAGTCAGTCACTCATTGAATTAAAGCTGGTCATTCACTCACTGAATTAAAATTCAGCCAAATTTTATTAAGTATCTACTATGGGGTGAGGACTATACAAGTTTGGGATACCACTATATACGGAATAAAGCTTCTAATCTAAAAGAGTATCTGATCAGTCTGATACTTTATCCCCCCAAAAATCAGGCAATTTCTGAGACTGTTTTTGGTCCCAATATTTTATTTTATGTTTGATGTTATATGAATCTGGCTGCGTTAAGCCTTCCCATTACGGAAACACAATTTTGGTCAGTAATAAATAAAGTCTGACTAAAAACAATTCTGAGCATACAGTCTTTGATTCTAACATTTTATCTGTAAAAGTTGTTTTGATATTTTAGTGTGTCTCTTTTTTTAAAGTTCTAAGTATACTCAAATTACTCCATATACCAGAAACGGCATGATATATAACCTTTCATAACAGTTGAATGTCGCATTTTTCTTATAAATGAATTCATCTAGTCTGACAGTCTTTTTCTGAAACCTGTAAGCATAAAATTAAAACACCGAATACCTATGAAAATGGTTCTCTGAATTAGTGAAATTTATGGCATGCATCTGATGCGGCACTAATAAGAATATTCCTTACTATGTTTAAAAGGTATATTTTCTGTCATTTGATTTATTTAGTTAAAATAATAAGAAAATAATCCTGAAATAAGAACCCAGAAGAAATGGATTTAAAGTGTATAACAGTCAAAATAAATGAGACAACATTTCAAATGTAATTATAAGATAATTAAAAATCAACTAATTTTCTTATCTTTATGACCATCTAACTTTCTTTCTTAATCCCAAAAATCAGTTGACTAGTCATAATAATATACTTAATTCTTTTTCTAGAATGGTATAATAAAGTATTTAGATGCAAATTAATTACCTGTTTCTGAAAACATTACTTAAATATAAATGTTTGTTAATGTTTGGTCAGTTAGAAAGTATCGAACGGTCACATCTCAATCCCCTTACCACTATAAAACCTAGTAGAGAATTACTGAATTTTTAAGAGTTCTTTCTTTTTAATTTTTTATTATTATTTGTATATTTCTGTGTAGATATTCCATAGTAAGACTGAGTTAATAAAAATAAAAAATTATTTTTACTTAAGAACTAAGAAATACAGATATTGCCATATAGTTAACAAAGATGCGTAAGTTATTTTCTTAAAAACAAAATGTATGCCACAGACTTTTTATTTTTCCATAGGTGTTTATTCACATTTTCTAAAATGAATATGAAGAACTTTTGTGAATAACAAGTAATATAAAGGGAAACTGATTTATTCATATGAAGAAGTTGCAGGGGACTCCAAATTCATAGCCTAGTTCATAGTCTTTCCTTGATGAGAAGGAAGCTCTTTACATCCCAAGTCAAAATATTTAGATTGCGAGTGAGGTAGAAGAGTGCATTCTCTTACACAAGTGTAGATAATGATAGCCACCACAGATTGAACAATTGTCCCTTAGAGCATTGTTGTTCTTCCCCACAAGAAAACTGAGGTTGAACATAACTTGTGCATGGCCAAAAATCAATAAACATGAGCAGCAGATTGGAGCTTCCATGTCTCTGATAAGAAAGCCTGGACTTTTTCTGTTAGCAACTACTTTCCAAACAGGAAAATGCCTTTTCATGTAGACAGGTAGCAGAGAAGAAAAATAAAACTTCTTGCAGCCAAGCTAGGCTTTGATATTGATAGGCCCACCTCTGCCTAGAAAGGCTTTACTCTCACAATTTCTGCCTGAAATTTGTCGACTACAGGCAACCTGTTTAACTGGACCTGCCTCTGGGGAATTGCCTTCTGTCTGGGTAAATTAGGGTTGCATACACAGATCCCTAAGATGAGGCCAAGAACCTGTTGTGCTTATATATGATGGAGTTGAGGAGGAGATGAAAAAAAAAAAAAAGTGAAGAAATGGAACTGCCTTGATTTAGCAGTTTTCTTTTTATTTGATAAGAGAAATGAGCAAGCAAGAGAAGAGAATAAACACATTTTTTTTCTTTTGTCACATTTGTCAAATGACTAAATTAAGATTTGTTGAATAATAAGACAAGGTGCCTAGAGAGGTATTTGGGAGACTGTCCCTATTAGCATTGTGATAAAAATCTGTAAAAGCAGAGGCTGGGTGTTCATCTGTCAGAGCCACTTTAGGAAAAACTATTGAATTTGCTGGATTCCTGGCTTCCTTCTATAGCTGAAAAAATTTTATGTTGAAAAATTATTTTCATGAACTTTGAATTTAGAGCACAAAGGTGTTGTGGGAAAGAAAAACATTTCAATGTAAATAAATTCCAATACATGAAACCCATCTACTCCCTGCCAATATATTCATGTAATATAGTTAGCATTCTTGTTGGCTAACCATACTAAATTTGAATTGGGGAGAAACAATGTATTTTATTTTTAACATGCAACTTAAATGTTCAGTTTCCTTTGGTTGACATGAAAGACTTTATTGCAATAAAATGACACTGGAAGTTCTATCTAAAAATAAAATATGTGACTATAAAATGCATTCATCAGTTATTTTTTCCCTCTTTCATCATTTAATTGCCTGATTTTCCATAAATGTGCTAAAAAAGGAACAGAATGGATTGGTTGAGCTCAATTTACTTCTCTGGACAAGATCTGAGCAATTAAAGAGATCAATCCTATTTATAATATTTTCTCATTCCAATATTTCCCAGGTTAGAATATCTTTCTCTTTTATTCAGAATATAAAATCCCACATATCACTTTACTAATTAGAAAAGTTTTTTTTAAAAATTCCACTAGCTGTGAATATATCTCTCATTGCCATATCATTGAACAAAGTAGTATACTTTAAAATCAGCTTTAAAGTTAAAGAAATTAACAATATGCCCCCATATTAATTGTAATCTGCTGGAACATCTTGGATGGCATAGTGTTATAATAATGATAAGCTAAATCAAAGCAGATCTGTTCTGAACTGTTTTCAACTTCAGCACATCAAGTAAAATGGCTACATGTTCCATATGTTGTTTATACTGAAATGTGAAGGATAGTTTATATTAAACATCTGCTTGCATATTGCTTCTATAACCACATTCATGCAAGAAAAAAATAGCAAACTTCATTGAGTGTTCTATAACCTTTATAATATACAATATAATAACATTTTCTTTAGACTGACAATAAACCAGGCATGCAGCTTTGATATAATTTTCAGAGGGCTTATGTTGCCAGAATCCTTGGTATATATTATATCAGTGCAAAGAAAGATGAGTGATTGCAATCAATGAGCCTATAAAAGGCTTCGGTTTTGTTTTGTTTGTTTTTTCTACATTAAAGATTTTAAAAGTCCTTCAAATGTCCCTTTTAATTAGACGTAATTTTCGACGTCTTTGCCTATTTAAAGGCTTCTGTATTGACTCTAATATATGCTTTGAACAAATCTCAAGTTGCATTTTTAAATACCTACCTTTCTGAAAATGAGCTACTCATTTATGTTCTGGGTGTACCTGGAAGTGCTTAGCTTTTGGATTTCACACTGCTTCTCTGGCATCTGCTGTGTGCTGCCTGCTGTTTCCCTGTACCAAAGAAGGACCTCAAAATCTGCTCATGGGTGACAACTTTTCTTTTCACAAATCTTTTTTATTAAACACTCACTATACTAGCCTACAATGTGTTTTCATTCTGTGTGTTCTTACGGCATATCTCCTCTCTGCTCTTCTTTTGGAAACAAATACTGTGATCTTCTCTAAATATTTTAATCATTATTTACTGTTAAACTATCTTATATCTATACCCAGCATCCTTAGATAGACTCTTTGAGAGCAGAAACCATTTCACATTCCTTACATGTTTCTTACACAGCCTGTGCATTAATTGGTTAACTTGACATTTTAATGTAAGAATATATTTCTCACATTTGGAGAATCAAAGTAAATTTTGAGCCTAAAAAAGTCATTGTTTGCCTGAAATCAGATTTCTTAAGAAAGAAAAGACCTGATGTTGGAGAAGGGCTACACCAATGTCAAAAAACCTGTTCTATAAAGGTGCACTGTTTCTTATCCATGTAGGTATATACATTTCAATCTATTTATTCTAATAATTAAAATGAGATATGTTCAGTGATTCCCTTAGGTTATCTTGTTGCAAAACAAAATACATTTCCACAGTCCACAAGAACTCTTTACTCAATGATTCTTAATATTGGCTGCACAGGGAAATAATCTGTGGAACTTTTAAAAAGACAGAGATGCTCAGGCACTTAGTGGAACAATTGAATTAGAATATACAGAGATGGAACTCAGGCACCAAATTTTATTTTTTGGTATTCTTCAGATAATTATAATATTCAATCAGGATTAAGTACCGCTAGTTTAAAAGAAAATCAAAATACACAAAAGTAGACGGAAGGGTAGCAAAGAGAAAATGAGCCCTGCTCCAAAGACAGATCCAGAAAAATGTGAGTATATACAGGAGCCCTGCTCCAAAGACTGATCCAGAGAAATATGAGTATATCCTCTACTCCCATCCTGAAAGACAGTTAAGATTGTGCTGTGTCCCATGTGCATGTGCCTGCATATTGTGCCAACCCCCTGTGGTATGTAAATTCCCGCCAATTTCAATTACTACTTCAGCTTAGTGACACAGCTTAGACGTATGAATTATTTCTGAACTATGAGGTAAATACTAGTCCAATTAAACTCAGTTCATTAAACTAGAATGAAGGATATAGTCTACTTCTACCTCCTCTGCACTTCTGTTGTTTTCCTTGGTTTGCCTTTATGCTTAATCTCTGAGTATTGCTATCAGAAAATGTCTCTGACTCCAGTAATTTCCAGTAACATAGGATATAGTTGAAAGAAGTAGTGCTATACAGATTAAGTTCTGTAAGTTAAGAGACAATATAAAGAAGGCAGAAGATGGACAGTTATTTGATGCAACAGAAGCAGAGCTTTATCACTGTCAACAGCCAACTGAAAATTTATTTAAGGCCACATAGAGCAGAAGGTGTCAAGGTTCAATTGGAAAGGAATAATCTGGGGTTTACTTTTTTTTTTATTTAGCAGGTTTGGAGAGGTGCTTTTGGCAAATATGATGCAGGTGTTCCCTGAACCACTCTTTGAAAAACACCCTCAACACTAGTTACACATTAAATTAACATGGGATACTTGTGAATAATTAATTCTATGTTGTTGATCTCATACTGAAGCAAGGAAATCAGAATCATTTGGACTAGGGACTTGCTATTTTTCAGAGCTTCCTAAGACATTTTGATGCATAATAAAACTAATGGCTAGGGTCTGGAATGTGCAGAGTTAGATTTCACATTAGCAGTGGATTCAAACTTACTCAGAAAGGGCTGATCAGAAAAGAAATACACCTTTCCAGTAAGTTACAAAATGATCATTATAAATAACAAGTGTCTCTCATCACTCAACTACATTTCAATTCTGAGCATCCAGAAGCAAAACAAGGTGATATTAATTTGAAGACAGAGCAGAGGTTTCATATTTGTCTTAGGGCTAGGTTTCTTCTTCTCTAGAGTTGCCTTTGACCCAGACGTCTCAAGGCCACCTGCTCAACCAGTCATCTTCACTAAACTATTGTGGGATCATCAAACAACAGCCTCAGATAGTCATGCTGTAGAAAATAAAATGATTATCTAATTTGAGTGATTTAAAATCTTAACCATAATGACAGAATAAATGTTTGGTTGGATCCCATTGGAAAAGAAAAAGCCAGAGCTGTAAGTAATTGGGCATCCTCTTCAAATTTCCCATGACTTTTTTAGAATCCCACTATAAACTCTGCCCATTTACTGATCTCTTAAAAGGGTAGAGAAATGTATGTGCATGTATGTGTGTGTGTGTGTGTGTGTGTGTGTGCGCACGCTTATATTCAGTAGAAATTTGAGATTCACATCAAACATATTACACCTTTCTGTGGAAAGACAGGATTACTAAAAAGATAATATATATGGAACAGAATATACAGGTATGACTCTATATGATAACCATTATCCAGTAATATGTTGAGCCTAGCAACACGCAGGAGGTAGTACCAAAGATAGAAGTATCTCTTCTTCCTCCTCTATTCTCTTACACCTATTTTCTTAGACATGTATGAACAGATAAAGACCTGGACAAAGCTAAAAAGTAGGTGAGATTTCATTTTCCACCATTACACATTGTTTTCTGGACTCATTCCTTCTCTCCTTGGGCAGAAGAAATTGTCACTATAACAAAAATAAAAATTGGAGAAATTCTGAAATTAGAAGCAGGTCAGTGGGGAATTGAGCTAGGAGTAGGGTGCTTCATGTCAGATAAAATTCATTCATTAGATAATTCACTCATTTATTGGATGCCTATGGTATGCCAGGAAATGCCACCAATTCTGAAAAACAAACAAACAAACATGGTCTCAGTCATCAAGGAGTTTCTATCTTGAGGGTAAGGGAGGATTATAATCCTAAATATGAATGACAAAAGCTGATAAATTATATGCAAGAAGTATAGGGTACTCTGAAAGTAATAAAGTGAAATATCAATCAGAATGGGGCCCCAGCCTTTAGACATCAGTTCCAAAAACAGGGCACTAACAATAAAGAATGAAGAGAAAATAAGAATGAGGAAAAATATAGAGAAGGATAAAGAAAAGCAGAAGAGACAGCTGTCAGAGAACAGAAGAAAATAAAGGGTTTTAAGGTAAAAGGAGTGAGCAATTGTGTTGACATCAGTTGGGGAGTCGGTAAGTTCAGAATAAAGAAGTGTGAGTGCCCATAGTGTTTTACAAACAAATTTATTGAGTACCGTGCTGAGAGCAGTTTTAGTGAAATAGTTGCTATGGGGACAACTTACAATGGGCTAAAGAATAAATAGATGGAAAGTAAATATGGATGTGTCTAAATAGACAATGAAAAATATGGACTGATGTGTTGAGAAGTTCTACTATCCAGGAAAGCATAATTTGGAATAAATCCCGAAGGAGGAAGGAAAAGCACACTACTTTGATTTCATTTTATTCAGCTTTTTTATAAAATGAAAAAAAAGGTTTTCATGCTGCTGGGAATAGTTTGTTGGTAAGGCAGACATGAAAAATGCAAAAGAAAGAAAGGATAAGGGAGGTGCAATGAAGAATATGATGGCAGATATAACCCAGAATCCAGCTGGAGAGACTGTTCTGCTTTTAGACCAGGACTGACACATTTAATATAACAGCAAACAGAGAATGTGCATGTGATCAGAAAGAAGCAAAATGTCCCTGATGAGTTGTAACTTTTTAATCAAGAATGAATAAAAGTTAATTAATTGAGAGTGTAGGAGGAATAAAAGTAAGTGAGAGAGATGAAGAAAGAAATGAAGGGAGGGAAGAGTCATTTTTGGGATGGGAAAGGAGACTGACGAGGGAAATTTGACCAAAGTATAAGGTAAGACCATCAGCTGTAAGAGGGATGAGAGAGAAACAAAGCTGGACGTTGGAATAGTGTATAGATGAAATAGTCACCGTCAAGGATGGAAAATAAGACTCCTAAAATCTTACACATTGACTTCTCCATTCTACCATATGATAGGCCAACGATTCACAGCAGTGGTTCCCAACTGGGGTGATTCCCCGCTCCTTCCTGCAGGGCTCATTTGACAACGTCTGGAGACATTTTTTTTTTTTGTTAAAGAAGCTGAGAGATTCTTACTGCCATTTAGTGGATAAAGGCCAGGGATACTACTAAATATTTGACAATTTACATGGTTCCCTCTGACCCCTAACTGAAAACTGTCTGGCCCAAACCATCTGTAGTACTGAAATTGAGAAAGATGACTATAACTTGAAAGATAACTATAAAATTAAGAATTTTCTGATACTGGATTTTAAGATTTTAGTTAAAGAAAATTATGATCTCTAGTAGAGATTACGATTGCTTTCAAACCTATAAAACAAGAAGTTATTTAAAATTTCTAGCTAAACCTTTCTATGGTAATGCAAGTTGCTTTTTGTTCTCTCCTCAGACAGTCTGGAAAATAATTCCCTAACTTTTTTTTTTTTTAATGTAAGTATAACTTGAATCATCCTCTGCTTTCTCATTCATGTTTTTTTTTTTCCAAAATATAGTTCACTTTCTAATAGAGGTGTATATTTTGAACATAAAAGCCTTCCCATGACAATGACTATTACCATTGTTTGGCAGTGTTCCAAAGGCATCCAGGAGGAACAGAAAGGTCTGTATAGAAGGAGACAGTTTTGTAATGTCAAGGGCTCAGGAGAGAGTGTTGTAAATAATGTTACACGTGTTTTCCTTAGAAGTCTAAATACAGTTTCCTATAATACAATGTTAGCATTATGATGAACATTTCTTAAAGAAAGTGTATTCTCTATTGTAGTTGCTAAAGGACCTATAGTTCATCTTTGACTTTGAACAAGAGGCTATGGGTATGAATTAGCCAACAGCAAAACATAGATGGAATGAAACCATACAGCCCTATGTATTGAGAAAATAGTGGAGGGATATTCTCAGGAGAATACCTGTAATATCCAAAGTCTGACCTCGGTATGTAGGTAAGTCAAACTAATCAACAGAAAACATACATTTAAATGGGACAAGTGTTCCATAAATAAGTTTGATATTAAAAGATTAAAAAGTACACACACATTTGACTCAAAGATTTATATGCTAAATCTATTTTATTAGTGTTAGTAATTAAATTGTATTTCATGACTCATTTGTTTCATTTAAAATCAGTAATCTTGTTTGGCCCAGAGCGGTGGTTCATGCCTGTAATACCAGCACCTTGGGAGGCCGAGGTGGGTGGTTCATGAGGTCAGGAGTTTGAGACCAGCCTGACCAACATGGTGAAATTTTGCCTCTACTAAAAATACAAAAATTAGCCAGGTATGGTGTTGCGCACCTGTGATCCCAGCTACTCAGGAGGCTGAGACAGCAGAATCACATAACCCAGGAGGCGGAGGTGGCAGTAAGTTGAGATCATACCATTGCACCCCAGCCTGGGTGACAGAGCAAGATGCAAGACTCCGTCTCAAAAAAAAAAAAAAAAAAAAGAGAGAAAGAAAATAAAAAACACAGTATTCATGTTCAAGGGTGATAAAAATGTGAAGATTTTGTATTTCAAAAACTATGTAGAAGTTTTGTTTGTAATCAAGCCACAATATGATTACATTGTTATTTCAAAATTTGAGATTTTATTATAAAACCTTATGAACAGCTCCTGTCTTTATGTATGCAACTACACAGAGCAGAGTAGATTTTTAAAAATAAAACTTTAAACAGAAACAGAATTTTTACTTATGTAGTATTTAAGCCACTCTTTAAATCAAACCTTTTTTTATTTGAGATAATTGTAGACACATGCGATTGTAAAAAATATACACAGAAATATTCTGTGTACCCTTTACTCTGTTGCCCCCAGTGGTAATGTCTTGCAAAATTATAATGCAGTGTTACAACTGCAATGTGGATATTAATAAAAATAAAAACACAGAACATTTTCATCACCACAGTATCACTCGTGTTGTTCTTTAATAGCTATGCTTATTTACCTCCTACCCCCAACCTTTTCTCAAGAGTGACAACCACCATTCTGTTCTCTGTTTGTATGATTTTGTAATTTCAAGAATGTAATATTAATGGGCTTATACAGTATGACACCTTTAGGATAGGCTTTTTTTTTTCACTCACTATAATTCTCTGGAGATTCATCCAGGTTGTCACACATATCAATGACTTCTTTCATTTTTAGTAACTCCATGGTAGGAATGTGCTAAACTATTTTCCAGAGTGGCTGTACCATTTTAGCAGTCTCACAACATAATAAGCAATAAATGAGTAATCCAGTTGCTCCAATACTGGCCAGCATTTGGTGTCATTACTAATTTTTATTTTAGTCATTCTAATAGATGTGTAGTGATATTGCATTGTGGTTTTAATTTGCATTTCCCTGATGACTAGTAATGTTGAATGTTTTCATGTTCTTGTTCGCCACTTGTACCTTCAGTGAAATGTCTCTTAATGTTTTTGCTCGTTCTATAATTGTATTTTTTTTATTATTGAGTCTTGAGATTTCTTTATATGTTTTAGATATAGTCCTTTGTTGAATGTGGTTTGCAAATATTTTCTGTCCTCAGCTTATATATTCAGCCTCTTAACAATGTCTTACATAGAACAAAAGATTTTCCCATCTTTCTTTTATGGATCATACTTTTGGTTTCAAGCTTAATAATTATTTGCCTGAACTCAGATCCTAAAACTTTTCTCCTATGTGTTTTTCTAAAAGTTTATAGTTTACGATTAAGACTTTGATTAATTTTTTGTTAATCTTGGTGTAAGCTGGTAGCTTCAGATGAATTTCTTTTTTTTCCTGCTTATAAAACCCTTTCTTTCCTTCATTGAATTGCTTTTACGATTTTGTTAAAAATCAATTAGGTGTATTTTTGTGGGTTTATTTCTGAGTTCTGTATTCTGTTCCACTGATTTATGTGTCTATCCCTCTACCACTACCTTGTCTTGATTAATGTAGCTATGTAATAATTCTTTAAATCAGGCCAACTGAATTTTCTCATTTAACTCTTAATTTTCAAAATAGGTTTAGCAATTAAGTCCTTTTCCTCTTGTACAAAATTCTTAGAATAATCACATCTACATCTACAAACATTTTGCTGGTATTTTGATAGGAATTGTGTTAAATCGAACATCAATTTGAGGGAAATTAGAATATTGTTTACTATATCGTTTTCCAACCATGAATAAGCAGCTTTCTATTTACTATCTTCTATGTTTTCCTTCAACATTTTGCAGTTTTGACCATATTAGTCTTGTACATTTTGTTAGATTTATACCTAAGTTTTTCTTTTGCATGAGCAATTATAAATACTATATTTTTAATTTGTGCTTACCTGTTCATTAAAAGTATATAGAGGTACAATTGACTGTTGTTGTTGATCTTGTATCCTATAACCTTTCTAGACTCACTTATTTGTTCTAGAATTTTTTCATTTTTGTAGTCTTTGAGATTCCCTACATAGGCAAAGATGTCATCTGAAAATAGGGAACATTTTATTTCTACTTTTCCAATGGGAATGCCCTTTTTCTCTTTTTCTTGACTTATTTCACTGGCTGTAATTTACAGTTCTGTTAGACTTATTTCACTGGTTAGAATTTACAGTACTGTTGGACTTATTTCACTGGCTGTATTTACAATACTGTTAGAAAAGAGTGGTGAGGGTGGACATCCTTGCCTTATCCCTGATCTTAGAAGAAAAGCGTTTAGTCATTTACCATTCAGTATGTTGGCTTCAAGGTTTTTTGGATGCTGTTTTCAAGATGAGGAAGTTTCTCTATTCTGAGCTTTCTGGGATTTTTAATCATTGATACATATTAAATTTTGTTGAATTTTTTTGTGTATTGATTAATTTTATGATTTTTCTTCTTTGGCTTCTTCATGTGATGGATCACAGGATTAATTTTAAAGCTCTGAGGCTTGCATAAAATAAACCTCATTGGCCTTGGTTTATAATTATTTTTATTTATTGTTGAATTCTATTTGCTAATATATTTTAAGGAATTTTGCATTTATGCTATGGGGAACATTTTTCTGTACTTTTCTTTTTTTGTACCACATCGTCTGGTTTTGTTCTCAGAACAATAGTACCATCATAAAATGAATTAGAAGTGGTTCTTCTTCTATTTTCTGAAAGAAATTGTGTATAATTATTAATAATTATTTAATCATTTAATAAAATATATTCTTTCCAGTGAAATCTTCTAAGCCCAGAGATGTATTTTGGGAGTGTTTTAATTATAAATTGCATTAATAGTTACAGACCTTTCAAATTATTGATTTTGTATTGGGTAAGTTGTAGAACATTGTGTTTTTCTTTTTGTTTTTCTTTTTCAGGAATTGCTCCATTTCATGTAAGTTATCAAATTCATGTATGTAGAATTATTTATAGTATTTCCTTATTATCCGTTCAGCTGACACTGGAAAATGGTGTGTGTTTTCCTGCTTCACCTTTGTGATGATAATTAAATATCTGCTCTCATTTGAAATTGTTTTTCTCCTATATGCTAGGTGACATTTTTTCCCTTGATAGTTTAATAAACGTTTTATATCTTTAGTTTGCAGAAGATTGATTATGATGTATTTTGGTATAAATTGGAGGGGTATCTTTCAGGACATTCACTCAGCTTTTTGACTCTATAGGTTTATATATTTTGCAAAATTGGGGAAGTTTTCAGCCATCATTTCCTCAAGTACATTTTTGTTTGTTTGTTTTTGTTTTTTGAGATGGAGTCTCACTCTGTCGCCCAGGCTGGAGTGCAGTGGCGCGATCTCGGCTTACTGCAAGCTCTGCCTATTGGGTTCACGCCATTCTCCTGCCTCAGCCTCCCGAGTAACTAGGACTACAGGCGCTCGCCACCATGCCCGTGTGTGTGTGTGTGTGTGTGTGTGTGTGTGTGTGTGTGTGTGTGTGTGTTTTTTAGTAGAGACGGGGTTTCACCGTGTTAGCCAGGATGGTCTCAATCTGCTGACCTCGTGATCCACCCGCCTCAGCCTCCCAAAGTGCTGGGATTATAGGTGTGAGCCACCGCGCCCAGCCTTCTCAAGTACATTTTTAACTCATTCTCTTTTTCCTCTCTTTCTGGAACCCCAAACATAAAAATATCAGATCTTTTGTTATAATATTGCAAGTTTCAAAGTCCTGTCTTCTTAGAAAAATCTATTTTCTCTCTGTTTTTTACATTGTTATATACCTTACGGATATAGAGTAAAATTATTTTTAAAAGAATATGTTGTTTTTAATGAATTCTAAACAAAATACAACAAAAACAATTAGAAATTTGTAACAAAAGGACAGCTTAAAATTATATATATTGAAACCATATAATGTGTTAATAAATATATCTTGATACAAAGAAAAATCAATAATTATTTAAAACTGTTTTATAATGAGAATATTGTGTGTCAAACTTTTGGGGACACAATTGAAATAATATGTTTAGCTTAAATATACTTACCAGGGAAAGAAAAGGAATTAAAGATCATACATTTTAGTAAGTTGGAAATGGACAATGAAATCCAGAGGGAAAAAGAAGAAAAATTAGAATAAGAAAAATAAAAGAATAAATAACATGGGAAATGATAAATCAAACCAAATTTAGAGAATATTGACCACCACAATTTGATTCTTAGTAAAAGTTAGTAATATGGCATGTCTCAATATAATAAATTTTTGAAAAAGGAGAATAGATAAAATAGAAGTGCAGAATTAAGAAGCATAACCGTAGCCACAGAGGCAGCTTTTAAAATAATAAAGCTAAGGGAAGAACTGTATGTAAATAAATTTGATAACCTAAATATTTATTTAAAACAATATTGAGAAATATTATATAAATTGAATATATCACTAACAATTTAAAAATAAAAATTGTAATAGTGATATTCTTTTTTATTGGAGCCAGTATGGTTTTTCATGTGAATCCTACCAATATTTCAGGGAATGTTTAATTCTTTTCTGATGTAAGTTTTCAAAGAAAATAGAAGAAGAGTGAAAAGTGTTTGGCTTACTTTAGAAAGGTGGCATAATCTGCATTCAAAATTAAAGAAAGTTGAGACAAATTATAATTATTTATGAATATAAATTTGAGTTTTCAAAATAAAATATTAGCAAATTGTTGTGTTCTCACCACAAAACAGTAACTACTGAGGGTATAGATTTGATAATTAGCTAGACTTAACTATTCCATAATGTATATATACTTCAAAACATAATGTTGTACATAATAAACACACACAAATTTATCTGTCAATTAAATAAAAATAAATTAGGTAACCAAATCTAACTATACAAAAGGAAACACTACATTATACATTATAATCAAATAGATTTTATCCAAGAAATACAAAAATGTTCTAACAGTAGGACATACATCAAGGTAATTAAGCACATTAACGAAATAAATGAGAATAATTATATGATTATCACCACCAATACAGAAAAATGTGTTTAATAAGATTCAAATTAAATACAACTTCTAAAGCAAAATTCATGAAAGTAATACTGAAAATCTGATTACATGAAAATCAATTTTTTCCTTTCTCACAAAATTGAATAGAATAAAATATTTTTAAAATTTAAAATCAATAAAATACTACATATTATAAGAACTATTGATAGTCAAAAAGAGGAAAACAATTCCAAAATAAAAACAGGAAAATGAGACAATTTCCGTAAGAGGAAACCAACAAAGCTAATATGCAAATACAATGATGCTCAAAGCATTAGTAAGGTTAAAATGTGAAACATCTATGAAATAGATGGAAATTGATAAACTGGTTAATGCCAAATATTGGCAGGAATGTAGGGAGGAAAAATCCTACTGTGGTGTGTGTATTTGATCAGTGTATCCATTGTGGAGAACAAGCCTGAAATATTTGCTGGAATCCAAACTAAATCCAAGCAAAATCTGAAACCAAGCAAATCTAATCCTGGGTGCATATACCAAATAAATTCCCATACAGTTCTGTCAGGGAGCATGCTCAAGATACTCTTTGCAGCCCCATTTGTGAAGCTGAGGGAAGTAGGAGAAAAACTACAGGTTTACAACTGGGAGAGTGGAAAGTCAAAACTGTGGTGAATTCATAACTGGGCTATTATGGAGCAATTAGTGTCAATGGGTTATTTGTAACATAGCAACATGAATGGTTCTGGTGCTCTCTCTCTCTCTCTCTCTATATATATATATATATACACACACACATATAAAATGTGCAGATTGAGATGTAGTGCAATACTATTTATGTGAACTAAAAATATATGCAGACAAAAATATGTATGTCGTAAAAACTTACACAAGTAAAACAAACTTTAAGTCCATAAGAATAGTGTGGCAATGGTGGAGGACGGGGTTTCAGGGATGGCAAATATGTAATACATACATTACCCTTGAATAACTTATAGGAGTGGAAATGCAAGAATATAAATATTCAAATGTATCCCAATAAGATTTTAATAATGTTTACATTGACAAATTAAGAAATCCTGGGATACACATCATATGTAGAGATATGAAAGTAATGGGTATGTACTAGAACAAGGGCAATTAAAAAGAATTAAAATGAGGTAGGTGCTGGAGAAGCCTAAGACTCATTACTTTTGCTTTTCTATGTATGATACACTATATGTTATTATAACATATGTTATATATGATATACTATATATAATTATATAACATATACAATTATAAGATATACTATATAAATGTATAACTATATATTATCTAATATATACTATTTATAATTATATAGCGCATATAACATAACTATATTATGCATATGTAACATATAAACATATATGCTATATATGATTAATTTACCATATGTTACATATTATATATAACATGCATATATTACATATTTGCATATGTATTGTGCATGCATATATGATGTCATACATGCATACATATGTGAATATGTATGTGCATATACATGCATGAACATGAGCCTTACATAAATATGTATGTATATATGTATATGTTACACATATATTGCACATAATATATACATGTATGTTATTTTATAATCTTATATAACATATGTGATATATAATATGTGTGTATGTGTATAGATATTCATTTTAGACATATGACTCTTCTAACTTTATAGATTTCTGTTTCAGCAAATTTAATTCAAACTGGAAAGTAAATTGCTGCAGTCATTAACAATATAACTGTTACCTGGGAGCTGCCTAGTGTTGGAAGGATACATCATCACTGAAAACAGAATATTAATTTTATTCAAGGAATTAATTTATGTTAGCAGCAATAACAGGCTTTGTTGAAATTTAATAAATAATTTAATAAAGATTTATTGGAAATTGATATGGTTAAGCTTTGTGTCCCCACCCAAATCTGATTTTGAGTTGTAATCCCCACGTATTGAGGAAGAGACCTGGTGGGAGGTGACTGGATCATGGGGGCAGTTCCCCCTTGTTGTTCTCATGATAATGAGTGAGTTCTCACAAGATCTGACAGTTTTATCAGTATTTGACTGTTTCTCTCTTGCTTGCTTCTCTCTCCTGCCACCCTGTGAAGAGGTGCCTTCCACCATGATTGTAAGTTTCCCAAGGCCTCCCCAGCCATGCATAACTGTGAGTCAATTAAACCTCTTTTCTGTATAAATTACCCAGTCTCAAGTATTTCTTTACAGCAGTGTTTAAATGAACTATTACAGAGAGGTACTATGTCCCATTCACATTTTGGGTGGTGACATCACAGCAATGTATAACAGAGACAGGTTTCTTGCTTTACTGTCAAAATGATTAGCCAAGGCTTGAATTATGCAGATTATCAAAACAATTCATTGTATTTTACTAATATTGACCTTCTTTCTATGCTACACTGAGGGAAACATTTCTTATTTTAACATCTGTATTTATTTGAAAACTAGTTATATTGAACATTTTATTAGGAAAGATCTGCCAATTCTTACAAAATGACATTTCTTGTTTCACAATCACTCTAATAATTCTGTTTTCCTGTAGTGTTTTATTAGCCAGATGCCATCTCTTAAAACTGTCAGCATAAAGGAAATATAAAAACATAATAGCTTGTAATCCCAGCACTTTGGGAGGTCGAGGTGGGTGGATCACAAAGTCAGGAGCTCGAGACCAGCCTGGCCAACATGGGGAAACCCCTGTCTCTACTAAAAGTACAAAAATTAGCTGGGCATGGTGGTGGGCACCTGTAATCCCAGCTACTCGGAAGGCTGGAAAAGCATTTGAACCCGGGAGACAGAGCAGGAGAAGCATTTGAACCCGGGAGATGGAGGTGGCAGTGAGCCGAGATCACGCCGTTGCACTTCAGACTGGGTGACAGGGTGAGACTCTGTCTCAAAAATAAATAAATAAATAAATAATAATAAAATACACTATCTGCTTTTAAAACAAGCACAGGTCTTTGAATAGCTTAAAATTAGGAGTTGCATTCAACTCTCAGAACTGATATTTCAATAAGGTACTGTTACCATAGGCAAGTATTCTTGTGTTAAACCTAGTATAATTAATTTTACTTTAAATCCTTATTTTCTATGGTGCTATAAAATGATTACTGAAAGGGTTGATAATACAGACTAGAAAAAAATATGCCTTCCTTTAAACAATATTTAATATGCCCCAAAACTTTCCTTAGATAAATCCTACCAGGTCATTTAAACAATCAGATATTATATAATACATGAACATTTATATCAGAAATGCATAGGTTATTATATGGATTTATCAACCTAATCTTGTGCAAGTTTCTACCCAGAAATCAAGAAAAATACATCTAGTAACCCTGCAGGCAACCACTCTGATGATAGTTCTATAGGATTAGTAAAAATTATTCAAAAATTATTTTGTTTTTACTGGTATGGTAGATTGGTTACTAGACCTATATTATTGTTGGCAACAAAAATAATCAACAAAGTTTTTTTTCAGTCATTTAAGCCAGTAAAAATTAAGAAGAACTGAAAGAAAATGAGGACCTTAGAGAAATCTTCGACTGAGCAGTGAAGCCAGGGTATTGCTGAACCAAAGGATCATTTTTCATTTTTCATAATAATGAAATATTGGAGCAAGTAGGACTGGAGGCAAAGCCTAGAGCCCCCCCAAGGCAGAGCCTATCAGATTTTCTTGAGCGACCCCCCCCTCCACCCACCACAGGAAGTGACTTCCATAACCTGAAGGGGAATACCTATAAATACACAAACATTGGACCTACTGAAAACACATTGGTAATATTTCATGTAAAATAAACAACAGTCGTAAGAATAACAGACATTGAAAAATATCTTGTGGATCCTAACCAGTAAAACCATAAAGATAAAAAAAAACAAGTATAAGGATTTGAAAAAATTGAACAAAACTGACAGTATTTGAAGATTATACAATTATCTCAGATGCCCAAGAACATCTATAGACAATATTTTAGAAATAACAATTTAGGAAATTTTTGGTTTAAAAGATTAACATGCAAAAATTAGTAGAATTTCTAGACTCTAGCAAGCTAGGAAATGTGACTTTTAAGTAAACACCATTCACATTGGAAACAAAATTCATGAGGTGTTTAGGAAAATCTAACACAATCTAGACAAGCTATTTATGGGGGTAAGTATGAGACATTATTAAAACAGAAAAGGAAATAAAAAACAAATGAGTTTCCCATTTTTGGGGGGGGGGATTGAAATATTCTGTATTGGGAAAGATGTCATTTTTCTCAAAATATATTGCAATTTTATTCAAATTACTAATAGGATTTTTTTCCCTAAATTTATAGACCGATCAATCATAAAATCCATATGATATAATTAAGAACAGTGAAGAAAATTGTGACAGAAGAAAAAAAGGAAGACTTTTTTTTTAAACTAAAACTTAAATTCATTGTAAATGAAGAGACAATTATTATTTTGGGAGAGATGGACAAATATATCAAAGGTATAAAATAGCCAAAACAGGTTGAAACATATACACAATTTTTAGTATATGACTAGATAGACATTAAAATCAGAAGAGATAGGACAATCTATTTGATAAATGCTGTTGGACATTTACCTTTTCATGATAAATTAAAATAAAATATTGTCCTCTCTCTCTCTCTCTCCCACTCTTTTTTGCTTTTCTTTCCTGTCTCCTTTTTCTCTCTGCTCAATCAAACCCTAAATACTATTAAAACTATTAGAAACAAATATAATGATCTATCTTATTTCCTCCAGGTTGAGAGGGATCTCAAAGTCGACATAAAAAGCAGAGTAACATGATGAGAGATAAGCATGTTAGTATTCAAGTTCAGATATTATTTTAGAAAAAATAAAGCTTAGAGTTTATTCTGTTGTTACAAAGTATGGCTGCCATGAACATATGTCTCCTAGATCAGAAACAGCAGGAAGCGTAAGTGATGAACGACTCCAGGCACTGTGCTCTGAAATCTGTCACTCATGTCATGATGAGACCACACATCCTGCCGGCTTTTCCAGCCACTTACTGATTGAGGCAGGATACCAGGGTCGACGCATTCTTGGAGACAGTGGACTCCACTGAGAACTCATTTGAGTTGTGAACTCCCCATTACCTTTGCTGAAACTTTCCTAGAATTGCTCCAGGATCTCATCCTTTTCCTGCCTTTTTTTCCGGGACTCTTACCTTCCTTTTCTCCCTGTACCTCCTCTGAGATTAGAACTGCACCCTTATTTTTGTCACTTGGCCCAAAGATTACTAAAATAAAAGTATTTTAATATTGAGGAAGCTATCTAGTCTCCAAAGCCATTTAATATGTAATATATTTTTTAATGCAAATCCACTCTTAGCTTTTATACTTAAACCAACAACAAATAGACAATGGCCAGATTTGGTCTCCAGGCAGGGGTTTTAAGATACCTGACCTAGATTATTTCAAGGGTCAGACAGTGAAGCCTATAAAATCCATGTTCAAATCTTTGCTTCAGTACCCCTAAAAGTATTTTGAAAAACTGTTTCTATTCGTCCATGCTTATAATGACACCTAAAGTTTTTATCTTAACTTTAATAGTTGCAAAGGATGTAATTACACCCATAATTCTATTGCATATGTACCATAGGTATGATTTTATTAAAACTTTGAAAGTGCAGATTTAGAATATTCAATTTATAGAAAATATATATCTAAAAATACAAATGACAAAGCTAGTCATATCTTTCTCAAATTCAGTGTCACTACATATCAAAAAAAGAGATGACTTTACTTTTCATATCAAGTTTTATGTTTTAAAGTTTCACCACAAAAATCTCAGTTTTGATTTTTAATTGTAAGGGAAAGGTAGGTAAAAATATGGATAGACATAGATATATAAGTATATATAGGTGGGAGGTTGACAGATGGACAGACATAGATAAATAGATATATAGATAGGTGGGAGGTAGATAGATGGACAGGTAATGGGCTGGTGAAGGAGGCAGGAGTGCAGAGACAAGTAGAAAAAACAGTTAATTTCTTGAATTTTTTCTTTTTTGGTGCCCTAGAGATTTTTTTTTAATTTTTTTATTTTTATTTTTGTTTTTATTTTGAGACAGAATCTCACTCTGTTGCCCAGGCTGGAGTGCAGTGGCGCGATCTCAGCTCCCTGCAACCTCTGCCTCCCGGGTTCAAGCGATTCTTCTGCTTCAGCCTCCCAAGTACTTGGGACTATAGGTGCCTGCCACCATGCC
>NW_012111364.1:7714123-7731498 GCF_000951035.1 Colobus angolensis palliatus
GCATTCTCAGCAAACTATCGCAAGGATGAAAAACCAAACACTGCATGTTCTCACTCATAGGTGGGAATTGAACAATGAAGACACTTGGACACAGGCTGGAGTGTAGTGGCATGTTCACGGCTCACTGCAGCCTTGACCTGCTGGCTCAAGCAATTCTTCCCCCTCACCCTCCCAAGTACTTGGGACTATAGGTGCCTGCCACCATGCCTGGCCAATTTGTGTATTTTTAATAGAGATGGGGTTTCACCATATTGGCCAGGCTAGTCTCAAACTCCTCACATCGTGATCCACCTGCCTGGGCCTCCCAAAGTGCTAGGATTACAGGTGTGAGCCATCCTGCCCGGTCAAGATTTTTATACCTTGAAACTATGTCCTAATGGAATTTGGAATGAGTTGGTGATAGTTTCCATTTCCTTCTGTAACATTGTAGCAGGAGGATTCTCAAAAGGAAGTTGGGGTTGGGAAAGCCACACTAATCCTTTGCTAAGTCAGATCTGTTTTGGAAAGGGTATGCATGGGAAATAATATCCTCAATTCCACCTGTGCCCAGTTACCCACCCCAAAAGTGGTTCATTACCTACATAGTTACATGTACCCTAATTTGAAGACCGTGCTATTAAGACCCCAAATGTTCCATATACAGTCATGTACCACATACAGATATCTTGGTCAAGGATGAAACTCAAATAATAAGATAAGGCTCCCATAAAATAATAATGGAGCTGAAAAATTCCTAGCACCTAGTGACATTGTAGCCATCTATATGTTCTAGCACAACACATTACTCACATGTTTGTGTGATGCTGGTGTCAACAAACATACTGCCCTGCCAATCATGTAAAAGTATAGCATATACAATTATGTACATTACTACCACTTGGTAATAAATGACAATGTTATGGGTTTATATACTTACTATACTATACTATTATTATTATTTTAGAGTGTATTCCTCCTCCTCAAAAGAAAACTGTGAAATTGCCTCAGGCAAGATCCTTCAGGAGATACTTCAGAAGAAGGAATTATTATCACAGGAGATGACAGCTCCATGTGTGCTATTGCCCCTGAAGATCTTCCAGTGGGACAAGATGTAGAGGTGGAAGATACTGAGATTGGGGATTCTGATCCTGTGTAGGCTTAACCTAGTGTGTGTGTTTGTGTGTTAGTTTATTTTTTTAAGTTTACAAATTAGAAAAAAATGTTTAAAATTTTTCAAAATAGAAAAAAGCTTAGGCTATAAAGAAAATATTTCATACAGCTGTATAACGTGTTTGTGTTTTAAGCTGTTATTACAAAAGAATCAAAAAGTTAAAAAAATAAAAATTTTAAATAAAAAGTTACAGTAAGCTAAGGTTAATTTCTTCTTTTAGAAAGAAAACCAACTTTTATAAATTTAGTGCAATCTAAGTGCACAATGTTTACAAGTTCATAGTGTACAGAATATCCTAGGTCTTCACATTTACTCGCCACTCACTGACACACCCAGAGCAACTTTCAATCCTACAAGCTCCGTTCAAGGTATGTGCACCATACAGGTGTACCACTTTTAATCTTTTATACCATATTTTGATTATACATTTTCTATGTTTAAATACACAAATACTTATCTTTGTGTTACAGTTGCCTAGAGTGTTCAGTATAGTAACAGCCTGTACAGGTTTGTAGCATAGGATCAATTGGCTATACCACATAGCCTAGGTATGTAGGAGGTTGTGCCATCTATGTTTGTGTAACTACACTCTATTATGTTCACACAATGATTAAATTGCCCAATGCAGTTCTATGAGCATACCCCTATCGTTAAGCAACATATAACTGTATAACAATAATATGTTAAGAAAGGTTTGTGTTATTGTTAGCGGTGAATTAATAAATATATAACTCTACACTTACAAATTTAGAAAATTTTGTGATACTGTACACCTGTTGTTTCTCTCCCTGATTGGTTGCTGTTCTGTGTAAATATATCGGTAGGATGAGATTCTCATTGCTTGCCTCCTCTGCTATCAGCCTTTTTGCACTGGGAGATGCAGAGTTCACTTCATTGGCAGTGCCTGTGATTTATAGGGAGTGACAGCTTACTAATAAGCCACCTTTTTCTCCCTGTTACTTAAGGACTCCAAGGAGGCATGGGAATATCCTGAGTAAACTGTGAGATATCAAAAGATGGATGTTATTTCCCGCCTCTTCTGTGTGGATTTAGACATTCAGATGCAAGACGTATTTTGAAATTCATATTTCTACAAAAGACATCACCGAAAGCAAAATAATACTTTTGTTAAATGTAATACAAGTTATCATTTATGGTTTAAAAACTTTAAAAATTAATTATTTCTCACAGAAATTATGTACCACACAGTAAGTATGCAGGATATTTTTCGTGAGTTCCATTAAAATGGACAGAACAATTAATTGTCCTCTGCATCAATGAATGGTCCTTTGGAGGACCCCATCTAATGAAAGTAGGCTTTCAAAACCCTAAAGACCCATATATAAATAATATAACAAAAAATTATAATTGGAGTTACCAGTAAAATGTTTACATAAAATCTGTGAAAATGTGATAGGACAGGACTAGATGACTTCCCAGGCTGATTAGCTCAGATACTATTTTACAAGGAACAGATGCTTCAGTAGGGTTTAGTCAAGTGAATATCCCCAATAAACACGCCAATTACCACCTCTGGTTACAGGAAAGTTAAAACAGGTAGCAATACTAGATAGTCCATAGAAATCTTGGTGAGCCTAAGGCTATCAATGGCTTAACTATTTCTTTTGAAAATAAATTGATCTCTCACAACACATTCACACACACACACACACATACACACACACGGGTGTGTGTTACCAATCTCTTTCATAAATGTAATCTAATCTTCCATACTTAGTAAGCATTATATACACGATGTAGCTTACTTAAGTGCCCATTGTGTGTGTACATTTTTCAAGTACTCTTAGAAAGTATATTTTTACTGTTTTACCTATGTGAATTCAGATTTATGTACATTCTAATAAAAGGACAGTTTAGAAACAAATTCCTAGCAGAAAACAGCTATTTTCGCCTTTGTATATTTTAAAAAGCAAGCCTGATGGTTTGCTGAGATATAGAAGTACATAAAAGCTTTATTAGTGGTTTATTAAAGGACTAAATCCATAAAAAAAAAGTGACTTCCCTAGTGCTACTCTATAAATAAAAGTAATCTCTCTGCTAATTGATATCTCCATTTCTTTTGTGGTCTTGGTTTTCAGTCTCTGATTACAACGGAACACTTGGCATTGCATTGAAATGAGTACAACACAGATTCAGATCCAAACCGGTCTCTAAAAGATTTTGCCCATTTAATAGAGACCCTTCCTACAAGATCCTGTAGTTGTTTTGGTCTCTAAAGATCTCCATCCCTAGTCAAACTTACGTCTCTAGAAACTGCATTTTGACATGTTTCTTTGGACCAGGCAATGGCTGTGAAAAGGTTATTTGGAATGAGACTTCTCTAGAGACTTGATACATCAATCTGCATGTGATACATTAAGCAAAGCTGCTCAGAATGTACACACACTCAACTCAAAATTGAGATACATTAAACGATGCTGCTCAGAATGTACACACACGTACACACACACATTCAACTCAAAATTGAGATACATTAAACAATGTTGCACATACACATACTCTCAATTCAAAATTATTAATGAATTAAAAGTGGAAAATGGGATTCAATAGAAAGACATTATGGACAAATTCAATTTGTCCATAATCTAACAAATTATGTGCTTTCAAAGCACATTAAAATCCTAAAAATCTTAACAGGGCTGCTTTATTAGAGAACAGTTGCTTTGCTTCTGGAGTCACGATTTCAGAGGCAAAGTGTGTCTCATTTCACTTGCAATTTTATAATGAGATTCAAACCAACATTAAAGAGTGGCATATTTGTTTTCTGAAGGATATTCCCTAGGCATGCCCAAGGCCAGCCTGGCTTCCTGTCTGTGCCATTGTTTGCACATTTTGTAAATATCACTTGAGTTTTTCTGTATCCTATCATAAACTCCCAAATTCCAAATGACCTCCCACATCTACCACACCGCAAATGCTGCTTTACTATCTTGAAAGACACAGTTTAAATTAAAAAAAGAAATCTCTTCAACAAAGGTCACCTAAGCACCATCTTCACAAAGGGAATATATTTCTACTGTCTATTCTATCTCCATTTTGATTGTGGACTGCCTGCTGCCTACTTTGCATTCTGTTCTCTAAAAGGCTTATTAATGGGGTCTAGAGGGAGGCTGTCAGAAATGGCAGACTGAATCAAGGGATTTTCCTTCAACATCCAAACGACACACTGAGGCTAAAGAATTAAACAGATGACTAACCAGTGCCCTTTTGTCTGAAGATGAAGGTGGGATTGCCAACTTGCAAACCCAAAACTGACATTTGGGTGGATTAAACCATCCTGCTATTGTGCTGCTAGTTGATAATCACTACCGCTTTCTTGATCTCAAGTGCCTCAGCAAAAGCCTTCTTAGTTCTTAGAGTCATGTTTGTAGAAATTCTCAGCTGAGCTTGTGTTGTAAACATTTATCCACCAAAAAGCAGTGTTCTGACACTAACTGAGAAGAAGCATTGGCTTCTAGGTATTTAATTAAAACATTAAGGGAAAAGCTTTCATGTCAACATTCACAAGTACTTCCTATGGCTGAGGGTTGCTATAATTGAGTTTCCCTGCAAATGCATTCCTCCCTTTCCCAGCCTTCTCTGAGAGCTGCAATAGCTTGAGGTTCACTTTGCTCCATGCTGTTAGTTGTGGCTTTGAGACTTTGCCCCATGCTGTCACTCTCCTGATTCTCTCAATCTGGTTGTTAGCTTTAATTTCTAAAATCAAGATTGGATGGCAACAAGGGGCTTTAATGAAGAGTGAAAATGACATTTGTTAAACAGCATTAAGTATTCTTATTTGAACTGCTATAAAATGTGGTCAAGCCAAATGTTTTCTGCTTTTATGAATCATCCAATCTCCTTTACCACATAATTAATGTTAATAACGAAAAGGCATTGTGTGGGAACTAAATATATCATAATAGATGCTGGCTCTGTTTATAGATTCCTGCACTGCCACCATTTTCATTTTGAGTTTCTGGGAGGACCTGTGTATGACAAGGAAGGACCTGAAGAACAAATCAGATTACGGTTATTTGATTGTTGATGAAGTTTATACAATAGAAGTACTTAATTTTCCTTAAAAATTGCATTTTTCTGCCGGGCACGGTGGCTCACGCCTGTAATACCAGCACTTTGGGGGGCCGAGGCGGGTGGATCATGAGGTCAGGAGATCGAGACCATTCTGGCTAACATGTTGAAACCCCATCTGTACTAAAAAATACAAAAAATTAGCCAGGCATGGTGGCGGGCACCTGTAGTCCCAGTTATTTGGGAGGCTGAGGCAGAAGAAATGTCATGAATCCGGGAGGTGGAGCTTGCAGTGAGCCAACATTGCGCCACTGCACTCCAGCCTGGGCGACAGAGCAAGACTCCGTCTCAAAAAAAAAAAAAAAAAAAATTGCATTTTTCAATAGAAAGACAGTAGACAGACATCTAGTAATTTCATATTACTCTACCTTTCTGAACTGTAGCATTTCTTAGAGAATATTTTTAAGCTACTCTATGTCTTGGGTCATTTAATAAAACAAAGGGAGATTGCCCATACAATTTCTTCAGTGTGTCAAATCAATTTAGAGAAGCTTTACTCCTCTTTCACAGAATGTAAAGATACAGATTTCACAAAACATCCTAAAACAATCAAGATGGCAGCAACAAAGTGCTACAAGAAAGATGCAAAAATAGTTAAAAAATATCTGTTACACTCATTTTCATATAGAAAAATACATAAATATTATTTGTGGGATTCAGCATATTTCATTTCCTTTAAAAATAACATAACTACATTTGACTTCATCCTCTTAATTTAGAAAAGTCCAATTTCTAAATTATCTCCTGACATGAAAAAGTTAACATGTCAATTGTTCAAGTACTTGTTGAAGACTTGTTACATTGGGAGTACAAGTCCAACTGTACTAATAAATGGGACTACAAAAAAAAAATTACATAAAGTAATGCCAATCCTATAGAAAGAGAACATTTCTGAAAGAGAAATGTTAACATTTCTGAAAGAGAAAAAAAGGTTTTTATAAAGCTGAATAAAAATGAAGGCTAGGTATAAGTGCTAAATTAAGCAATTTAGTCCATAAAGTGACATAACATTACAGCAGGGGAAATACAGCTGCCATGGCAAGCCAAGCTGTGTACTTACCAGCTTCTTCAATTTTCCTAGCTCGTGCGGTAACTAGAGTTCTAGGCCAGTTGAAAGCTCCAATTACAAATATGAAACAAGTCTACCTTGACCATAGTCACACTGTGACTGCCTTTTCTCTTAATGCCCAAGTCCCTGCCTTGATGAACTGGAATTTACTGGAATTCTGAATTTTTTCCCATCATACTCTCATTGGTCCTGCCCTTCCTTCTGTTCTTAAGACAGACATGTTTCTCTCTCTTGTGAAATCACATTAATGACAAATACCTGCTTGCCATCTGCTTCAGCCTTCAACTCACCTGTCAAGATCCTTGTCTGCTTTATTTATTTTTTAACCATAATTCCTGTGCACTCCTACCCACATGGATGTCTGTTTGTAGCTTACTAATGCCATTTACTGGCTAAGTGTCAAAGCTATCTGATGTATTACCAACCAAAACCTCTAATGTGCATGGCCTACTCCCCTCAGGATATGGCTTTTTCTTGTTATTGTTGTTGTTTGGTTTGGTCTATCATACTATCAAAAAGGGAACAGTCTAGTATATTCCTCCAAATAAATTATCCCTCAATGCTTTCCCCCTAAGACAGGACACGAGGAAGGACAACTTGGGATACAGGGAGGTTCAAGGAAAGCATAACACTTGACACAATTCTGTTTTCCAAAACAGTAGATTTCACTGTGGCTTACCCACTTTTACCCACTTCAAAACCAGCCTCTGTCTATTAACCACCATTCTTGGCATCCCATTATATGGCTTCTCATCTACACTTATATAACTATTAGCTATTAAATTATCCTTTTGGAATTTCAGTACAATTGAACAAACATTTTAATGAATTCCTAAGCTGTCCAGGCCCTGTGCTAAGTGTTGGAAATATGATGACAAAAATAATGTGTCTGATCCTGCAAAAATTATCTAGTGACATATAGCTCTGTCACTCCCTCAAACCTGAAATTAACTCACTTTCTATTCTCTTGATCTCTGCAATTACTTTTGCTCCCCTAACTAGTAGTAGCAAATTTACACTTTCACTAGTTAACAATCAACATGTGATTCTGTTTCTGGGAAGGTATTTCCAGACACCTGAATTGACTTGAATATTTCCAAAACCAATTCCCTATGCTGGGACACGAAACACCAAGATTCATTTTAATCAACTAGTTGACATGATACTTAGAGATTAGAAAACTGGTACAGATGCTGAGGACATCATGTGTAACCATCTGAACTGTTTTTACTCACATTTCTGACATCACATGAGAGGTGTCCTTTTCCTCCTGACACCACTTCTCCAATTATCTTCAGACAACAACTGGGTGTCCAACTACTCAACTGAATTTCTGACACTATCTACTAAAGTTAGTATCCGATCCCACAAGGGCTCAGTCCCACAAGACTGCCCCCATTTTAGATACTTATTGCAAATCCAAGTCATTTGTACTTCCGAAAAACTATATATAGATATAAAGAAGAGGTTCTCATGACCCTTTACTCACTTTTAGGAATTTGCTAGAAAGGCTCACAGAAGTCAGGAAGGCACTTCATTATTATTATTTATTATAAAAGACACAACTAGAAATAGCCAAAGAGAAGAAATGCATGGGGCAAGTTATGAGGGAAGGAGCGAGGTGCTCTCATACCCTCTCCAGGCGTACCACCATCCCAGCACCTCAATGTGTTCAACAATTTGAAATCTCTTTTTAAATCCCATCAATTAGGGGTTTCTATGTAGGCCTCACTACATAGGCATGATTGATTACATTTTTATCAGTGATCAGCTCAACTTCTAGCCCCTTTCCCCTACTAGATGCTGGGAGGTGGGGCTGAATGTTCAACCCCTCTAATTATGACTTGATCTTTCTCATGACCAGTCCCCATACTGAAGCTATCTAGGGATCCCTAGCTACTAGTTATCTCATTAGCAATACAGAAGACACTCTTATAACTCTAGGGAGTCCAAGGTTTTTAGGAGTTGTATGACAGGAACTGGAGACAAAGACCAAATATTTATTTGTATTTTATCACAACATCTTAAACAAATTATTTTCATATGCCATTCAGGACTGCACAATTCAAAGAAATCTGACTGAAGAGGGACACAGAAGCTGAAATGTAGTCTGTATTCTACTCTCTAATATATCTCTGGCTTATAACTGCATGTAATCAAACAGGGATTTTTTTTTCTAATGTATCTACCAACAACTTTTTTACTAATTTTTCCAGAGGGTCAGTAAAAGCAAGCAGCATAACAAGCCTAATAACAACCACTTAATTCTTTAGCATTCTTAATGGTCAAAGATCCCAAAAGGGTATATTATATTGCTGTTATTCCCTAATTTACTATTTATTCCTAACTCACTCCAATCTAGGTTTTGTGCCCATCACTTGGCCAAAATTGCAAGGTCACCACTAATTTTCATATTGCAAGATTCAATGGACACTTTTCTATGTGTACCTAACTTAAAACCATCAGCCTTAGACACAGCCATTCCCTTAAAGAAAATAGGTCTCCTCACTAATCTTCTGGAAAGTCATATTTTCCTGGTTTTTTTCCTACCTCACTGGCCACCCTTTTTCAATCTCCTTTGTTAATTTCCCTCCACTTAACCTCGAAATAAAATGTTTTACATATTTCATGATTCATCTTTAACATTCTTTTCTCTGTTTGCATACCCTCCATTGGTAATATCATGCATTTCTGTAGTTTTCAAGTAGCATTCTATACGTTTCAAGTTCTCAAATGTATAACTCTGGGCAAGGCCTCTCCTCTGAGCTCTATTCTCTATCTTTGACTATCTGGGGATACAGCAAGTGAAGAGTATTCCCATCTTCCCTGGTTATCAGGGCCATCCTCTAGGTGAAAAGAGTCTTTATTCCTTCACTGCTGACCTGCATCTGCATATGCAAGGTTTCCAAGAGATTAAGACATGCGGAAATTTGTGAGTACTGTACAAAATTATCTCACTGAGAACTGTATTTTATCTTTATTACTCAACTAATCTTCTTCACAAAGTGGCTCTAAGTGTAATTTTCTAATTTTTAAGATATATAAATATATATGTAATTTATATTATATATACATTAGGTTATATATGTACATCATATATACATATTATATATAATATCGTGTATATATACATATATTATGTAATGTGTATATACAATCTATACATAATAGATTATATACATGTTATTATATACATAGTATATATATTTACATACATTACATACACATTATATATACATGTGTATATAATATATATTAAATATATATATTATCTATATTTAAACACATTGTATATACACACAATGGAATACTACTTAGCAGTAAAAATAAAAGAACATCCTACCATTTGCCACCACACTGATGGACCTGGAAGACATTATGCTAAGTGAAGTAAAACGGAGGCAGAACAACATTGCATCATGATCTCACTTACAGGTAGAATCTTTTAAAAGGGTCCAAACACAGCAAAAATAGAATAAAACAGTGGTTATCAAGGGCAGAGCTAGTGGTGAGGAAATATAGTACAAAAGATACAAAGTAGTAGATACGTAGGATGCACACTCCTAGAAATCTAATGTGCAATATGAGGACTCTGTGGTTGATAAAATTTTATTGTATTAGGAATTTTTATTAAAAAATTCTTTCATCAAGGTCTACGAGATTGTGGAATATTTGTCATTCACATGTGTGTTTTCTATATGCTTTGTAATGCCTAGAAAAGTGGTCCTCAATTATTATTAAACATCAGAAACTCTCTGAAGCTTTAAAAAATATATAAGAACAAATCTCACTACACAAATTCTGAAATAATAAGTTTGAAGGAGTACCTATGCATATGTAATTTTGTAAACTTTACTGATTCAGGAAACAGCCATGGTTGCCAAACACTGGATTAGAACAGTAGATGCTCAAAAACATTTGTTGATTAAACTCAATAGTTTTAAGAGTCACAGCTAAAATAAATATATAATTATTTAAAGAGTTATCTTGCTTCCAAAATACAAAATAAATAATTGTTGATAGATTTTGGGGAATAAGTCCATAAACTTCTGTTGCATTTTCAGATAACAACAAACTAACCACAAAAGGCTATGTGTCATTTTTTCCAACAAATCTAAACAGGCATTGATTGCAGTGTCCAAAATTAATAGTAGGTACACAACCCATTTAATAAGAGGTCAATAGATTTGGGTCATTTTCATTTAGAAGTGGGCATAAATTAACTTACATGATGTTCTGCCAACAAATCAGGATGTCATTTTGATCCAAAAGGTGATTACCTTTACCCTAGGAAAGTCCATCCTAAATATTATAATCAACAGGAGAGCAAAATTGTCTGGCTAGCAGAAAAGGAAAAACATATTTTAATTTATTCACTCAATGTATTCATTCTTCTAAATTATTTAACATAAATATTATAGACTTCTTAATCAGATAGAGAAAATTTCAGAAGTTATAGGAATAATTTGAATAAAAATTGATTTTTTCAAGTTACCTCTGAACTCTGTCATTGTTAACTCTGTTGCTTTCAACTTTTAGATCTATGTGAATTGCCTATAGAAAGTGATATTTTTCACCCAATACTGACATACATCACCTTTCTTGAAGAATTAATTAATCTAAAAAGATACAGATTGAAAAGAGCCCACCATAATTTACATGTGTAATGTAATTCCCTAGGATGTAATTTTGTACCAGAAAATGGGTAATTTCTTTATTATTGTGAACTACTGTGAATTTTAATAGCTAAACATAAATTATGAGTTGCTTTGAATCTGGTTTTCAAGACTGTTCCTTAGGAATTATGATAGCCTCTACCATACGGCAAATATCACCCCATTTCCCTATTTATACAATGAGTGCTTTCCCGCTGATAATGGCATTGTTCTCAATAGTTGATATTGATCCTGGTATGGTAACAGAAATTAGGAAGACAAGAACTTCTGATACAGCCTTGAAGTGTGCTAGGACAAGCGTATGAGGGTACGGGTGTTCATTTCCCTGGTAACGACGGGCAGCCCCTCGCCTGCCCTCACCTTATAGTTTCCTCTCTAGACTACGCAACATTCTGCTGTTACCAAAAGTTTAAATACATGTACTCCAAGCACAAAGATACATGAAGCCCTTTTAAAAATTATCCTCCCTTTCAAAATTTCATAAATGCCTTCATTGTAGGGGCCTTAATTCTGAATTTATTATTTTAAAAGTTCATTTCCTTTTTTTTCTTTTATTTCTGTCTCCTATTAGTTTATTGTGATTTCTTCACTTGAAATTATATTAAAATTTTAAACAATTATAGTGAAGGATAACAGATTACATTGGTCAATAACTATAGAAAGTGCCAACAAACAACAATATGCATTTAAAAAATACTGGTCAATCAAGTAGTACATGAAAGCATGCAATCACACACACACATGCACACATACACACATGCTGTGCAAGAACACTACAAATATTCAAAATATTTACTTTTTTTCAGAATCATGTTATACTTGTGTGTTTTAATAGCATTTGTGTAATTTAATTCCAGCATAAACCAGATTTGTTAAAATAGTTATTGATTTCTAATATTTTCCTCTAAAGGTTTTATTTTTAGAGCTTTGGAAATAGATTTCTGTACTCACGATGATTATAAAGGGCATACTGAAAAGCATGTCCCAATGGAAACCCTTTTGCATAATAGGGACTGCCTAAATTTTAATGACATTAGCTCTCTGCAAATGACATTCATTTCCTGCATATGCAAATTTTCTTAATGTGAACCCCCCCATAACAGGTAGAATATATGAAGTTAATGAAGCCATGTAATTACAATCACTATGGTGACTGCAATCCCCTGAGAACAATAATGTGATAATATACATGAGTTTTTACTTTCTTTGGAAACACAGCTTATAATTTGAAAACAGATAGTAAAATATTTTCATTATCTTCCTCCAGCTCCTAAGGCAAAAGCAGGTACAAATAGATTATACTTTTTATTAACTGAAAATAAACTGATAAGAGAAAGGAAAAACACAATGTTTGTAATTGTTTATTTTCAACTTTCAATGACTTCATTTGGCTTCTGTGTAAAGCCTTCTTTCCTTTTAATCAGAAAAACACCAGGGTCATTGATTGGAGCTAGATATTCTTTCTTAAATCCTGATCTTTTATTGTTAATATAAGCTGGCTACATAACTAGTGTTGATTGCTATTGTGCTAACATGACATGACTAGTAATTTTAAACTGGGCAACAAAGTTCTCAAATATTTCTCAGTGATTTGGGGAGCTTGGGAGTGAGAGTGAAAAGATGATTTTTAGAAATTCTTGCTTTGAAAAACACGATAATTTTCTGTGGTTTTGAGAGACCAGGAAACAAATATACAGCACATCGGAAAGTCTACAACTTCTTAGGCTTGTCCCCAAGATTTGCTAAGGCAATATTTGGTCCAAATGAAAATAATAATTCAGTAACGGACATTATTGGCCCAGGAGTTTTTCATTAGCATTAGATATGATGATACCTCAATTATTTTCCCATTATCTCACATCTCTGTCCATTTATTTTGAAAAATACCACAAAAAGTATAATTCTTCTTTTTCTATATCACCCAGGAATATAGAGTGTTACATTTTAAACCACCCATTAAGGCACTGAAATCAAACCATTTATCTAAAAGCATCTTATAACATATGTGAGTATAGTCCACAAATGAACCTCTCTTTACATGCCTATCAGTTGATTCCACTTACTTTTACCCTGTCACTCACTCAAAATGAAGAGCCTTTTTCAATGAAGCAGAATGTTTTGGGCAAGAGTTGGTGGCACACAAATATATACTGAGAATTTCATCTTCCAAGAATAGCTGAGAAATATAGTTTCCTACAAGATGAAAAGTAGTAAAGTAAGATTCAGCTTCATACAATTACATGTTTAAAAGATTAACTTTTTGAAATTGTTTTGAGAACACTAACTGGTTTTCTTAAATCTTCCAAATTAAGGTTGCAGTGAGCCAAGATTGTGCCACTGCACTCCAGCCTGGGCGACACAGAAAAAAAAAAAAAAAAAAAAAAAAAAAAAAATCCCTCCCTCCCCCATAATTCCTGGGAGCCACTGATCTTTATATTGTTCTCCATAGTTTAGCCTTTGCTAGAAAGTCATATAATAGCTGGAATTATATAGCAGATGTCCTTCCATACTGACTTTTTTCACTTAATATGCATTTAAGTTTTCCCCATGTCTTTTCATAGCTGGCTTGACAGTGCATTTTATTAAAACAATGAATAATATTGATTGTCTGGATCAACCACAACTTACTTATCTATTAACCTAATGAAGGATATCTTTGTTGTGTCCAAATTTTGACAGTTATAAATAAAGCTGACATAAGCATCTCTGTACAGGTTTTTGTGTAAAAGTAAATTTTCAGTTCATTTGGGTAAATACCAAGGAGTAAATAATAAATATTTTGACTTGATTACTAAATTTTTATGACAGTAAGTTTTCATGAATTGACCTCTGGGTCAGAACAATGTGTTTGGGGGATGGAATATGTAGATTTAAGCCAATGTTTTAAAAACTGCAAATAAAGAAAAATATCTTGCTCTTTGGCTAATTCACTAATTATTCCAAGATAATATGTAAAAACAATTAGAAAATATAAAAGAGATATAGAGATAGTATTTTCACATGATATTAGTGTGTTTAACGGTAAGTACCATACTCTTATGGAGAAGAAATAAGTACAAAGTTTCTTTGAATTTCCAAGAAGTCTGGCCTTATAACCAAAGAATATGAGATGTTTTATATTAAACCAGTAAATTCAATATGATATCCATACTGAACAACAATACTAAAGAAAGTTTATGGAAATATCATGGTTTTTCTAACTTCGATTTTGAAAATTAGAAAAATAATCTGGCTATTCTTGGTTTGCCCTGGCACTAGATGATAGTTTGTTTATACAAACAGCAAATAAGCATTTACATATGATCAAGCACATGTCCATTTTCTGACACGTATTCAATGTCTCTACCCTTTCCATTTACTCTCTTTAAAACATCTTCTTGAATTTCCTTAGAATACATTCTTTCCCATGATGTAAAGTGAGAGCGGAATGAATGCCAGGCTTCTGTAGCATTGCAGGACATGCCCAAGAGGTAATTTTCAACCACACCCAACCCAAATCACTGAGGGAATCTGTACTGCAGGATAGTCTCAGGGGAGCTAAGAGCTGGGTAAAGGTGTGCGGGCTCACAGCCACTATGGCATGTATCTCAAAAACTGACTGCAGGTGCCACTAATTTGCTCTCAGGCTGCACCAAAAGGCCCGACTATAAAGCCCATGACACAGCTCACCTGCACTCTCTCAACTGACTGATGCATGGCCTCAGCACCCTACAAACGCCCCTGATATGGCATATGTGAGATTCCACAGATGACAAACATTGACCTCCACAGAGGGCATACCCAAACTTCCACAAACAACACATAGAGAGCAGCAGCAGGATCAACTCTGCAGCATTGGGAGAAGGTGCATAACCTTGAGCATTTTAAGATACTGCCCTAGGGGAAAAAAACAGGTTTTCAGAGCCTTGCCTAATTTTGCAGAAACAAGAGAAGACACTCAATCCTAAGACATCCCCATCAAAAGTGAACAAAATTTGGGCAGATGCATCCATAGAGATGACCTGAGGGACCACCAAAACCTCCAGCTCAGATGACTGATAAAGATCTTTCTCTCTGGACATCAGTAAGCAAAAACTTGAGGAGAAGACTGCTTCTTCAAATGCAAAGACAGCAATGCAAGACTTCAGTGAACATGAAGAATCAAGAAAATATAACATCGCTAAGAAAAATTAAACCTACAGTGGATGATCCCAAAGAAATTAAGACCTATAAATTGCTTAAAGATAATTCAAAAAATCATTTTAAAGAAACTCTTATAAGAGAACACAAATAGACCATTAAATAAAATTTAAAAATACATTAACAAAATGAGAAGTTCAACATAAAGATAGAAACTATAAAAAAGAATCAAACAGAAATTCTGAAGTTTAAGAATACAATGACTGAACTACAATTTTAATAGAGAGATTCAACAACACACTTAATCAATCATAAGAAAGAATCCACAAACTCAGAAAAGGTTATTTGAAATTGTCCAGGAGAGGAACTCTGTGTGTGTGTGTGTGTGTGTGTGTGTGTGAGTGAGAGAGAGAGAGAGACAGAAAAGAAAGCTTACTGAACTCATTGGAAACCATAGAGAGAAACAATATACACATTACAAAATATCAAGAAGGAACAGAGAAATAGAAAGGGGAAGAAGACTTATCTGAAGAAATAATGAAAACTTCCCAAATCTGGGTAGGAAAATGAACACCCAGATCCATAATGCCCTTAGAACTCAAAATGGGCTGAATAGCAAGAGAATGTCACTGAAACACATTAAAATGAAATTGTCAAATATAAAACGAGAGAAACTTTTTTTGTCTTTTCAATGATAGTTTATTAAGACAGGGTTATTTTAACCCTTTGAATATTTCCTGATAATACAATCTAGTGAGAGGAATTAGCAGCTATTTAAGAATTTTGCTATACTTTTCTTTTTTTCCTCCAACTTTTATTTAAGTTCAGGGGTACATGTACAAGATGTACAGGCTTTTTACATAGGTAAATGTGTGCCATCGTGGTTAGTTGAACAGATCATCCCATCACCTAGGAATTAAGCCCAACATCTATTAGCTATTCTTCCTGATCCTCTCCCTTCTCCCACTGCCCACCCTCCAGCAGGCTCCAGTGTGTGTTGTTCCCCCTGCCCATGTGTCCATGTGTTCTCATAATTTAGCTCCCACTTATAAATGAGAACTTATGGTATTTGGTTTTCTGTTCCTGATTTAGACTGCTAAGGATAATGACATCTAGCTCCACCCATGTCCCTGCAAAGGATATGATCCTGTTTCTTTTTATGACTGCATAGTATTTCATGGTGTGTATATATATATATAATTTTATTTATCCAGTGTAGGAATGATGGCCATTTAGGTTGATTCCATGTCTTGCTATTGTGAATAGTGCTGCAATGAATATATGTGTGCAGTGTAAAAATAGAGAAACTTCTGAAAGCAGCAAGAGAAAGCAACTGGTCGCATACAAGGGAAATATCATATGACTATCACCATGTTTCTCAGCAGAAAACTTGTAGTCCAAGAGAGAGTTCAGAGGTATATTTAAAATACTGAAAGAAAAAATAAAAAACCAGCCAACCAAGAACACTTTACCCAGAAAAGTTCCCCTTTAGAAATAAAGGAGATAAAAAGACATTCACAAATAACTGAAAGCTAAGAGAGCTCATTACCACTAAACCTGAGCTACAAAGACCTTCAAGTTGAAATGAAAAGATGCTAAATAACAATAAGAATTCATATGAACTTAGTGGGAAAGTTAAGTATATAGTCATATTCAGAATTCTTTACTACTACAATGGTGGTGCATAAATTACTTTCAATGCTAGCATAAAAATTAAAAAAGGTATTAAAAATAAGTAAGTAACAATAATTTATTTAAAAATAATTACAAAAATATGTTACTGTGCCATTAGTAACATAAAGTGAGTGAGGATGGGGAAGTAAAAGTGTTGAGTTTTGGCGGGGCAAGATGGCCGAATAGGAACAGCTCCAGTCTCCAGCTTCCAGGGCGAGCAACACAGAAGACAGGTGATTTCTGCATTTTCAACTGAGGTACTGGGTACATCTCACTAGGGAGTGCCGGACAATCGGTGCTGGTCAGCTGCTGCAGCCCGACCAGCCAGAGCTGAAGCAGGGCAAGGCATCGCCTCACCTGGGAAGCACAAGGGGGAAGGGAATCCCTTTTCCTAGCCAGGGGAACTGAGACACACAACACCTGGAAAATCAGGTAACTCCCACCCCAATACTGTGCTTTACCAAGGTTCTTAGCAAACGGGCACACCAGCATCCCACACCTGGCCGGGAGGGTCCCATGCCCACGGAACCTCCCTCATTGCTAGCACAGCAGTCTGCGATCTAACGGCAAGACAGCAGCGAGGCTAGGGGAGGGG
>NW_012111364.1:7732995-7733338 GCF_000951035.1 Colobus angolensis palliatus
ACAGATAAGCAAATGCTTAGAGATTTTGTCACCACCAGGCCTGCCTTACAAGAGACCCTGAAGGAAGCACTAAACATGGAAAGGAAAAACCGGTAGCAGCCATTGCAAAAACATACCAAAATGTAAAGACCATCGGGGCTACGAAGAAACTGCATCATCTAATGAATAAAATAACCAGTTAATATCATAATGGCAGGATCAAGTTCACACATAACAATATTAACCTTAAATGTGAATGGATTAAATGGCCCAATTAAAAGACACAGACTGGCAAACTGGATAAAGAGTCAAGACCCATCAGTCTGCTGTATTCAGGAGACCCATCTCACATGCAGAGACATAC
>NW_012111364.1:7737191-7738450 GCF_000951035.1 Colobus angolensis palliatus
ACCTGCACGTTATGCACATGTGCCCTAGAACTTAAAGTATAATAATAATGAAATAAAATAAAAAGTGTTGAGTTTTATATGCAATCAAACTTAGTTGTTATTAATTAAAAAAACTATTATAACTATAAGATGGTTCAGGTAAATTTTATGGCATCACAAGGAAAACACAAAGATACACAAAAGATAAAGATAAAAAATGTATAACACTATAAAAATTATCAAATCAAAAAGGAAGTCAGGAAGAGCAAGAAAGAACTAAAAGCTACAAGGCAAAGAGAAATCAGCTAACAAATGGCAACAATAAATCCTTTTCTATCAATAATTACTTTAAATGTAAATGGGGTGGGGTGCAGCGGTTAATACCTTTAATCCCAACAGCTTGGGGTCTGAGACTGGAGGATCACTTGAGGTCAGCAGTTTGAGACCAGCCTGGGCAACATAGGAGACCCTCAGTAACTATTATAAGATCACTGCACTCTTTTCAGGACAATAGAATGAGACCCTGAGAATGAGACAAGGTCTCATACCTATATTATATTAGGTAATGTAAATGGATTAAATTACCTAATCAAAGACATAGAGTTGCTGAATGGATAATAGAACAAGAACAAACTATATGCTTCCTACAAGATATTTACTTTAGCATTAAGGAAATGCATAAGCTGAAAGTGAAGGGATAGAGAAAGATATTCTGTGCAAATGGCAACCAGAAGTGAGCAGTTGGATTATAACTGCACCAGAAAAATAATATCAAGTATCAGACAAAATAATAATATCAAGTATCAGACAAGTAATAGCAGAAAAATAATATCAAGCATCAAACAAAATAATATCAAATATCTGACAAAAAATAATATCAAGTATCTTTTCTGTCCCCATGGGTATGTAAATAGAAATCACAACCGGAGTAAAGCTGAAAAATTCACAAATATGTAGAAATCAATTATTGCATTCCCGAGCAACCAATGTGCCAAAGAAGAAATTAGAAGGAAAATCAAAAATATCTTGAAACATGTTAAAATGAAAACACAACACACTAAACTTAATGAATGTAGTTAAAGCAGTTATTAGAGGAAAGTTTAGGGTGACAAACACCTACATTAAGAAAAAAAATAGGCCAGGTGCAGTGGTTGATGCCTGTAGCACTTTGGGAGACCTAGCCAGGAGGGTAGCTTGAGCCTAGGAGTTTGAGACCAGCCAGGGCAACAGAGCCATACCTTGTCTCTACAAAAAAAAAAAATTTGCATTATATATTTATA
>NW_012111364.1:7742495-7756508 GCF_000951035.1 Colobus angolensis palliatus
GCTTTATATATATATATATAATTTAGCCAGGTGTTGTGATGTATGCCTGTAGCCCTAGCTACTTAGGAGGCTGAGTCAGGAGGATTGCTTAATCTCAGGGGTCTAGACTGTAGTAAGCTGTGATTGCATCACTACATTCCAGCTTGGTAGAGTGAGATTCTGTCTCCAGGAAAGAAAAAAGTTTTAAAAATCTCAAATAAACAAATTATTCTTATGCCTCAAGAAAATTGAATAAGAAGAACAAACTAAACCCAAAGTCAGCTGGAGGAAAGAAGTTAATAAAGGTCCGATAGAAATAAATGAAATACAGACTAGAAAACAAAAAACAAACAAACAAAAAAAAACAGAGAATTGTTTTTTTTTGGAAAGTTAAACAAACCTTTAGTTAGACTAACTAGAAGAGAAAACCAAACACCGCATGTTCTCACTCATAGGTGGGAACTGAACAATGAGATCACTTGGATTTGGGAAGGGGAACATCACACACTGGGGCCTATCATGGGGAGGGGGGAGGGGGGAAGGATTGCATTGGGGAGGTATACCTGATATAAATGATGAATTGATGGGTGCTGACGAGTTGATGGGTGCAGCACACCAACATGGCACAAGTATACATATGTAACAAACCTGCACGTTATGCACATGTACCCTAGAACTTAAAGTATAATAAAACAAAAAAAGAAAAAAGAAAAAAAAAATAACTAGGAAAGATAAAAGATTCAAATACATAAAATTATAAATGAAAGATGAGACATTACAACTGATATCACAGAAATACATCATTAGACTACTATGAACTTTTATGCCAATGAATTAGATAAACTAGAAGAAATGAATAAATTCACAGAAACACAATCTATATCGATTGAATCAAGAAGAAATGGAACATCTAAATAGACCAACAATAAACGAGGAGATTGACTCATTGATCAAAAACCACTTAACAAAGAAAAGCCCAAGACCACCTGACCTCACTGGTAAATTCTACCAAACATGTGAAGAATTAATGCCAATTATTCCCAAACTCTTTCAAAAAATATCCAAGAGGAAGGAACACCTTGAAACTCACTTTCAAGATCAGCATTCCCATGATACCAAAGGCAGAACAAATTCTAAAAACAAAGCAAATTACAGCCAATATCCATGATTAACATATATATGTGTGTGTGTGTATGTATACATGTGTGTGTATATATATGTGTAAGTATATATGTGCGTATACATATATATTCAATTAATTAAGCAGCACATTAAAAGGATCACAGATCACAGTCAAGTAGGATTTATCCCTAAAACACAAGGATAGTTCAACATACATAAATCATAAAAATGACACACCACATTAACAAAATGAATAAGTCATACAATCAGCTTAATTGATACAGGAAAAGTATTTGGCAAAATGTAACACCCTTGCATGATGAAAATGCTCAACAAACTAAGTATAAAAATAATGTACCTGAATATAATAAAGGCCATATTTATTGGCAATGACAAGCTTACAGCTAAGATTATCCTGTGTTGAGAGATGGAGAGATTTTTCTGTAAGATCAAGAACAAGGCAAGGATGTCCACTCTAGTCACTTGTATTCAAAATAATACTGGAAGTCCTAGCCAGGTGTATTAGGCAAGAAAAAGAAAAGGCATTCAAATAAAAAGGAAGAAGAAAAACTGTCTCTGTTTTCAGATGGCATGCTGTTATATACAGAAAACCTTCAAGACACCACCAAAAAACTGTTAGAATAAATGAAATCATTAGCACCTAATGATACAAAATCTACATACAAAAACCAATTGTGTTCAATACACTAAAAATAAATTATCAAAAAATTAAATAAAAAACCATTCCATTTACAATAGCAAAAGAAAAATAAAATACTTAGAAACAATTTTAACCAAGAAGATAAAAGATCTGTACACTAAACATTATAAAATTTTGATGAAATAAATTGAGGGAGACACAAATAAATTTAAAGATATCCTGTGTTTGTGAATTGGAAGAATATTTTTTTAAATGTCCATACTGCCCAAAGTGATCTTCAGATTAAATATAATCCAAAATTGCAATGGCATTTTCACTGAAATAGAGAAAAAATTCTAAAATTCAAGTAGAACCACAAAAAAAACCTGAGTAGTCAAAGCAATCTTGAAAAAGAAAACCAAAAGTGGATCAGTTGCATTTCCTGATTTCAAATTATATTGCAAAGTTGTCATAATAAAAACCATATAGTACTGGCATAAAAACAGAAACATAGAATTATTGAACAGAATAGAAAACAGAGAAATAAATTTCTACATATATGGCCAACTAATCTTACACAAGAGTGCCAAGAATACAGAACGAAGAAAAGATATTCTTTTCAATAGATGGTATTGGCAAAAATGGATATCCAAGTTGAAAAATAGGAAATTGCACCCTTACACAATACACAAAAATCTATTCAAAATTAATCTTGAGACTTAAATGTAAGACCCGAAACTATAAAACTCCCGGAAAAAAACATAGCGAAAAAACTCTTTGATATTGGTCTCGGTAATAATATTTTGGATATGACCCCCAAAACACAGGTATCAAAAGCAAAAATAAACATGTGGCACTATATCAAACAAAAAAAGCTACACATCAAAGGAAACAATCAACACAGTGAAAAGGAAACCTGTGGAATGGGAGAAATGTCTGCAACCTATATATCTGATAAGGAGTAAATATCCAAAATATATAAAGAACTCATAAATTTCAATACCAAAAAAATGCAATAAAAAATGTGCAAATAACCTACACAGACATTCTTGCAAAGGAGACATATGAATGCACAATAGTTATATGAAAAACTACTCAATATCACTAGATATTAGGGAAATGCAAATCAAAACCACAATGGTATCACCTTACTTCTGTTAGGATGGTATTGTTAAAAAGAAAAAAAAAAAAAGAAAGCAAATGTTAGCAAGGAGACACAATATGGTATAATTGAAATTTGCCAAGAGGGTGAATCCTAAGTGTCTTAGTCCATTCAGTCTATAATAACAAAATACCATAAACTGAGTATTTATAAATAACATAAATTTCTCACAGCTCTATAGATTCGGAAGTCCAAGACCAAGGCTCTGGCAGATTTCAATCTGGTGACGGGCCATTTACTGGTTGATAGACGATAGCTACTAGTTTTATCCGCACACAGCAGATGAGATGAAGGAGTCCTTGGGTCTATTCTACAGGACATGACTCCCATTCATGAGGGCTCTACCATCATGACCTAACCATGTCCCAAAAGGGCCCATCTCTTAATAATATCATTTTGGGATTTAAGATTTTAACCTATGAATTTTAAGGGGACACAAATATTTAAACCATAGCATTCCACCCTGAGCCCTCAAAATACATGTCCTTCTCACTTGCAAAATACATTCATTCCATCCCAATATCCCCAAATATTTTAATTCGGTATCTGGCGAGGTCTTGCCTTCTCTTCTGGTTCACAGATGGCACCTTTTATAATAGCTGTTTTCTCACATAGTAATATAAATAAGCTCTCTTAGGCTCATTTTACAAGGGCAGAAACTCATTCATGAGGGCCCTGATCTCATGATCTGATCACCTCGCCCAAAGCCTCACTTTCTAATAATATTGTCTTTGGGGTTAGGATTTCAACATACGTATTTTGGAGTAACACAAACTTTCAGACCATAGCATTCCATCCTGGGCCTCCCAAAATGTATGTCCTTCTCACATGAAAAATAAATTCATTCCATCCCAATAGCTCCCAAAGTTTTAACTCAGTATGGTGATGGAGTGCGGGGAGCAGTGTCCTCAGGTGGTGACACCAACCATCGAGATCCCGCAGGCACCTGCAACCCCGCCTTTGAAATCATTCTGTCCCCTCAGGCTCTGTAAAGAACCATTCTACTCTTTGATTCTGTAAGTTTGAATATTTTAGATACCTCTTATAAGTAGAATAATGAAGTATTTGTCTTCCTGTGACTGGCTTATTTCACTTTGCATCATGTTTTCAAGGCTCATGCATGTCTTTAAATGTGGCAGCATTTACATTTTTTAATGCTGAATAATACTTAATTTATATATGCATAAGAATAAGATTTTTTTTCAAGATGGGATCTCATTATGTTGGCAGGGTTGGTCTTGAACTCTTGGTCTCAAGCAGTTCTCCTGCCTAGGCCTCCCAAAATGCTAGGATTACAGGTATGAGCCACCATGCCCAGAAGAATAGGGTTTTTAAAAACTAAATATATTTTAAACGTACAAGTTGATGATTTGATATGTGGATACATTGTTAAATAGTCATCATAATCAAGATAATTAACATATCCATCTCCTCACATAGTTGCCTTTCATGTGTATTAGTGTGTGTGCAGTACAGTATTATGCCAGATGAATAGTTCTAGAGATCTGCTGTACAACGCTGTGCCTACAGTTAACGACAGATTACTAAAACTAACGTTGATATTTCAGTTTTCATCTTACTTGACCTGTCTGCTACACTTGACTTAGTTATTCATTTCTGTCATCTTGATTTACTTTCTTATAAGACATCATACTCTCTTAGCTTTCCTTCAACCTCAGTGCTCATCCTCTCAGTGTTTTTGACAGGATCTTCTTATCAACCTCATATTTTTATGATGGTGTAGGACAGGGATCTGTCTTTGGTCTTCTTTTTTTAATCTGCACTCATTTTTTTTGTTGACGTTCTCCTGTGTCAAGCATTTACTTATATAAATGCTACTAACTTCCAATTTTATATCTGCAGCCCAGACCTCTCTCATGAACTCCACAAATGTTTGTTGAATTAATAAGTGCATGTTCTGAAAGCGATGAGTACCTAGACAAAAGTCATGCAAAGCTTCCAAAGGAAGATGACACTTGCCTCCTTACAACAATGAAAATTATTTGATTAAATACAACCAAAAAAGCCACCTCAAATTGATTAGAAATGCCTTCATTATTGCAGGTGGGCTAACTGAAATAATATAGTTTAATATTCTTTATTAACATCAAAAGTAGTGAAGAGTCTCTCTCTTTCTCTCAACTTTATAACAAAAATAACCTAGCTTTCTTCTGAGTAGGTCATCATAAATTATTTACTCCTCTCTGAACCGATTGCTATGTCCACTGTGACCTAATACTAAGGTTGAGAAAGAGATTCATAAGCAAAGCAGCATGCAAAGAGTGAAGGAACAACATGAAAACTGAAAATGCTTCTGTTTTGAGGGAATGGTTAATAATAAGTGCACTGGGAACATAAATTGCATGGAAGTTTGTAGTAAGTAATAAAGCTGAAAGCATGAAAGGAATAAAAGCATGTTATTTTGAAAAGACAAGTTAATATGCTTCAAGTCCCTTCCCTTTCTTTGTTTGGAAACAAAATCATTAGCCTTAAATATGTGATGAACATCTTTATTATTTATTTATTTATTTATTTTTGAGATGGAATCTCCCTCTATCACCCAGGCTGGAGTGCAGTGGTGGGATCTCGGCTCACTGCAACCTCCACCCCGCAGGTTCAAGCAATTCTCCTGCCTTAGCTGCCCCCTCCCACCACTCCCTGACTGGCTGGGATTACAGGTGCTAGCCACAACGCCGGACTAATTCTTTTGCATTTTTAGTAGAGACAGGGTTTCACCATGTTAGCCAGGCTGGTCTTGAACTCCTGACCTCAAGTGATCCATCCCCCTGGGCTTCCTAAAACGCTGGGATTACAGGCGTGAGCCACCGTGACTGGCTGAAGATTGAATATTCTGTGATGTCACCTCAAGTAGATATGTGTGATAACGTTTGATTGTTAAGAATATTGGTTTTGTAGTGATCACTTTTTAAAAGTTTTGCAAGATTTTAAGCACATTAATACTATTTTTTCAAATTTTGAAATTATCTAAAATCTAAATAATTATTTAATGTATTAAATACTGATTTCAGATAAATGAAGGAAAATATTGTTTTTAAGAGGTCTAAAGACCTTTGGAGCTTTGGTAGTCTCAAAAAATGAAACATCTTAATTATTGGGATTTTCTGAACCAATATCTTTATGAGTTAATACCAATGTCTTATTAACAGATTTTATTGACAAATTCAAAGCTTTACATTTTGTTTGAAGATTTAATAAGAGTTTCCGAATAAGTACTGTATTTTTTCCTTTTAGCAAAACTGGAAGTTATCTCATACCTGACATTATTTCACTAGCACCTACCAAGATTTCTTTTCACTAACTACTTATGGAAAAAACAAATAATCAACAAGTTTATATTTTTACTATTCCTGTTTCACAACAGCAGAAATCAGAAACCAACAATAACATTATTATTATTTTATTGATAATGTATGAACTGTTTGTATGATGATCACATATAATTAACCAAGAACCATTGTTTCATAGTAAAAAGAATGTTATGGATTTAAACAAAGCTTCTTGTTTCAAAGACAAATACCATTCTCCATCAATAGGATATCTACAGATATGTTCAGGCTTCATTCTATACTTTGATCCTTTTCTCTTTATTTTCTTTTTCCCCAACACAGTTACAATTGAAAACAGTGCCTACAACCACAGTTCTCCACACAAACATGTTAAAGTAAATATGTGCTTCATGTTTGCACATCACTCTCTAAGTCAGCACAGAAAAAAGGGAACTGACCCCCACTGTTTCTGGTCTTTGGCATTTGATTGGGTCATATTTATAACTGAAGAGACTGAATTATATCCAAGCAGCTGAAGCAGTCTCAAGTATCCTTCCTAAAGTGATAAAATGTTCAGTCTCCATACTTACTTTATTATAGTCATTCAAGGCTCAACCATTGCTATAAATTCTATCACAGGATCCCCATTCCTTGCACTATGATTATGCAGGAAGTAGCTCTGAGATCCCCCGTCAAATTTATCTCTGAGTGAGTGTCCCTTTTCTATTTCATTTCAGTGTATGACTCTCCAACCATTTAATGCATTTCAATAAAAATATTTATTTTACTATTTCAATAGCAGACTAGCTCTATGATGTTTCTGGCTGTTCACAATCTGAATAGCAATGAAAACACTATAATGTTACTGCTTGTCATTTACAAGCTAACTATCATTTGCACAACATTGTACAATGACATGATAAAATTGGTTCTTATAAAACTGTTAGCCACCTGAGAGAAAGCTAATATTTCCTAGAATAGGAATCGGTTTGTTCTCTGGAATGAAGAACATTAAGAGTTAAATGACCAAGAACTGCTTGGAATGAGAATTATCCAACTATCTCAACATTATTGAAGAGGACTGAGTGCACATACCCACAAGAAAGATCAGCTACAGAAAGCCTGCGAATATAAATATGAATGTTATATGAAGACAATAACAACTAAGGTAGAGGGGGAAATGTTGAGATATTGTGTGAAACTGTGCATATTCCTATGCTTCATCTACCCACACTCATTTTTAGTTGTGGTTAATAAATATAGTCAAAGTATTTGGCTTTGCTTTCTTCCTCCCTGCCAATCTTTTTTCATTCTTTCCTCTATAACCTTCTTACCTTTCCCACTCTCTTTCCTTTTTGATTATCATAGCAATAAAATCAGTAGTAGTTCTCAGGTGTTTTATTTTTCAAGGTGAAATATTTGTTTTGTATTTAAAATGTGTAGAATATATACTTTCCACTTTGGTCTCTTCTACCATGTCTACAAATTCTACCTGTTCTATTCTAAAAGCAAAATATATATGTTAATTATAAAATTAATATATTTTTATGGGAAAATGAAAACAAAACAAAACAAAAAGCATGCTATCTGTTTCAAGGAAATCTCCAAGAATTATTGGGAAGAAGTTCTTCTTTATCTGAAATTGTGTAATTCATTTTTGGAACTCTTATAACCCTTTTACATTGAATTCTTATAACAATGATGTAAATTTTTATTTACTATTCTAGAATGTAGGCTAAGGCTACATCTTAGTAGCCACTGATTGCCCATAGTTCATAACACAAATAAATCCTTATTATAAAAGTTATGCAGTTGTTTTATATATCCTTTAACATGATTTACAATTATGATTCTAAAGTTGCAGTCAGGTTTCTTCTAAAAATAAAAATTAGAATGGGAAGCTTAAAAAAAAACTCCTCCAAGTATCTAAGTAGTATGATCAAGATAGTAAGACTAATTAACCAAAAAGATAAAATGTGATAATGCAACATTCAAGCATTCTGAAACAACAGACTTACTGTCATACAATATCTCCATCTAACTCTCAGCTTTCACTGTACAGAGCACTTTATTAAAAATGAACAACCCCACTATGCTTCCAGAATGGATATCTAAGCAGAAAGAGTCTTGAAAATAAAAACTAAGCCTAGAAGCTGGCATTTACAATTGGAGAGGAAAACAACAACAACAACCAGACTAAAGCCTTATAGTAGTGAAAGCCAGACTAAAGCCATACGGTAATGATGTATGCTATAGGTACAATGAACTGTCAGCACCATTAGGAAAAAATCCAACAGATAGTATATCATATCACTACTTGGAGAAGAATATTGTCATATTCAGTAAACAAATGATAGCCAATGCTCCCAGGGACAAAACTAAAAACACAGTGAGAGACAGTTGCTTATATTATTGCCATTTAAACACTTGAAAATTTATCGTCAAGAGTGAGCAGAGTGGAGTGATTAAAAGCATGGGTTTCAAAGTACTATGGACGTTGATACATACATAAAATACAGGTTCTGCTCATGTAAGTTTGGGCAACTTAACCTAAATGTTTTCATCTGTAAATTCAGAATACCAATGCATATTTATCAGAAGAGTATGTAAGATACTTACCATAGGTCCTGCATATATAAACATTAATTAGATGGTAATTATTATTAGAAAATGTCTGACTTTAACTCCATAGCGTGTCAAACAAAAATAGGCTCATCTCACTCCAAAGAAGATCTCATTGAGTACAAGGAAGAATTTTCTGATCATGTGGTTAAATAGACATTCAGCACAGTAAAATGAGAGGTATATCTTCACACTTAAAGATCACCTTCCACCTCCATTTCTGTAACTGGCAGTCATCCCAGATTCTCTTGAGAGTTTGCAAAAAAGATTCCATCAATTCTTAGTGCTGTCATCTAGAAAATAAAAACAAACCAACAAAAAAGTATCAGTTTAAAACTATGTTGAAGATCAAAATGCGAAGTCTAACTTTAAAAAGTTTTCTCTGGCATGTGAATAATTAATTTTATAAAAGAAATGAAAATGAAAATCTGCCCCAAGCAAAGAATGTAACCATTACTGTGCTATAAATACCCAAGGCTGAATGGGGAGATATGGAAGGAAAAGGACAGGGAAACTCATGACATCTTTAAAAAGCCCTTTTCTTACAGGTTCTAAATCAAAAACAGATTATTCACCAGAAGCTTTTTGATACCTTGAAGGGTTTCTTGACTGTTTCTTTGGAAGCTATCATTCACCAGTTCGCGCTGATGCAACATTAGCTGTCACTCAGAGAGGAGCTTAAAATTGCTGCCACATGGATGGAAAATCAGCACCAGGAAGAAAGTGCCTTTGTAAACTCAGAAAACATATTTTCTTTAAAATGGAAAGGCTGACCATGTGATAAATGCTTTTCATATAATGGATAAAACCACTTGCTACTTCAAGAAGCATGCACACGCCTTCTGAGACCTGCGGCTCTCAGATATTTTTTTCTTTATATCACATGCATGTTTAACCTTTCTGGGTGCCTTCATAGAACCTACATCTTGCATTTCTCTTCCTCATCTCCCTACTTTCTTTATTCTTCTGCTTCAAGTAAGGGCAATTAAAATAACTTGTAAGTTAGAAAATAAGATTTTAATTTGAGATTAAAGGAGCTAAGGGTTATTTGGCAGACATTAGATGGAGAATTGAAGTTTTTAAATGTGTAACGTATTTTATGGTGATTCAATTTCATTCAACAAATGTTTGTTGAACACCAAAAATGTTCACAGTTTTGTACTAAGCATCATACAGGAACATAAAGAAGAAACAAACAAGATATTGACCTTCAAGGGGCTTTAATATAGAAGGCAAATATTTTTAAGTATGCAAATATTTTATGGTTAGTTGTAAATGCTTCAATGGCTCTAAAGAAGATTCAGACAGATAATTGGGGGGAGAGAGGTTGTGAGAAATAAACAAATAATTTTCACTGGTTTTTATCAGAGAAGGCTATATGGAGCCAAAGCTATAGAGGTGGATCTAAAGGTTCAGGAAGGCAATCTAAATTGAGAGAAGGGTCAAAGGCAATGGATTCTGGGAATAATGAGACTTCAAGATTAGTTATAGCATAAGATAAATGAAGAAAGGGGAGGGGAAGTGTCTAAAAAGGGTAGGTTGGCATTAGATCTCAGACTTACATGTTATACTAGGGAATTGGGATTATGAAAATCCTTTTACTGTTTTGGAGCTTGATAATTTTCAAGTAGTGAAGTTACATGATCAGAGTTATAGGCTAGGAAGAGAAATAGATTGCCATATAGGGATCAATTGGAGTTGGAAGATATCAGTACGGCCAATTTAAAGATTATTGCAGTACAAAACATAAAAGCATAGGGCTGAAGTATGCAGTGGTGATGACGAAGAGGGAACATATTTAGAAAGAAATGACTTGTGGGGGTATACTTGATTAAACTGGGTCATATAGGGAGATTGATTTGACACTTATCTCAAAATTTTAAGACTAGTCTGAAAAATAAGTAATATCTTCTAATAAAAAAAAAAAAAGCAATACATGACCAAAAAATGACTGGAGAAAAAAGTAGGAATCAGGGCCAATTTTTGGACAGATTAAGATTGTTGGCTACAGGCTGGACACAGTGGCTCATGCCTGTAATTCCAGCACTTTGGGAGGCCAAGGCAGGTGGATCACGAGGTCAAGAGATCGAGTTTATCCTGGCCAACATGGTGAAACCCTATCTCTACTAAAAATACAAAAATTAGCTGGGCATAGTGGTGTGCCCCTGTAGTCCCAACTACTCAGGAGGCTGAGGCAGGAGAATAGCTTGAACCCAGGAGGCAGAGGTCGCAGTGAGCCGAGATCACGCCACTGCACTCCAGTCTGGTGATAGAGCAAGACTCTATCTCAAAAAAAAAAAAAAAAAAAAAAAGTTGGCTATAAGAGATTAAATATTAGTAGATTGCTCACTCATTCAGCAAAATGTTGAAAGAGCATCCTAGGTGTCATGCCAGTACCAGGCATCCAGTGTATAACATGGAATGAACATACAACAATTTCTACATTTCTTTCTGAAACTATATGACACAGGGTTCTTATTTATTGATTTGTTTGTTGTTGTTTTTCTAGGACATAGTTTAGAATTAACTGTATATTGAAAGCTGCTGTTTCACTAAATCTGGAATTTCCCACAATCCTATGAAAATGTTTGCTTTTGTCTAAAGTACGTATATTCGCAGAAATGTAAACATTGAGAATAAAAGTTTAAAGTGATTGTTTCAGGTCATCATAATCAATAAAATATGCAATAAACTTCAAGTAGTAAAGAAAAGTAGATAATTCTGATGAGCATTCTTTTTAAAAATTAGGCAATACGAACATATGACTAACATGTTAGATCCTGGACCGCCCTAACCTTAAAATTTTGGTGTGGTGAAATTAGGAAACAATGAATAACAAAATATGTAGTGTTGATATTTGGTAAGTGGATTGCATTTGTATATTTGACAAAACATGGAACTTTATTTTAGGACCTTCATTGTGAACGTTCCCAGCATGATTTAATAAAACTGTAGTATGTGAATATACAAACTAGTATAAGAGTCATTACTTTCATTAAGAATATTACAGTGAATAAATTAACCCAAAACAATAAAACCTGAGCAGTTGATATATGTAAGTCATTTACATCTTGTAGACTCATTTGGGGTAGGGGAGAATAAATGTGTTATGGTGGAGGCTTCATTAGCACTTGCATTTCAATTGACTTCGAAGCACACAATAAGAATACAAAAGTAATAAATATCATCCATAAACAAGAATATCATACAAGGCTGTGGCTTTTTGTTTTTTAACAAGATGTTCTGTGTCATTACACTTTAATAGCCCTGCTGAATTTTCAATATGAAAAAAAGCTAAAGAGGCCTGCCGTGGTGCCATCATTGTATTCTGCAGCCATATTTTATCCTGCTTTATTACATCACTCTGCATTCAAAGCTACGTACATGATGATATCTCATGGGAAATGCCAAAGATGCTGCAGAAAATCTTAAATGTAATGTAGTAGCATCTTTCAGCATTCTGTACTTGATGCTAAAGAATTTGGTTCAGGAGGTGCAAAATAAATAGAGTGTAAGTAACATGATAACATAATGTCATATCCACTGAATTTATAAGCCTGGGAATTTATTGGCAGATACAGATATTTAAAAGGTATTTCATTTAGCATCTTATTAGTATCCTGGTAGACATACTAAAAGGACCTGCTCGCTGCACACTTTGGGGGAGTATAAAGTCAAAGAGATTTCCTCTGACAGCTGGCCATGTGCTGCTATATTTACACTGCATCCTTTTGGGGATAAGACTTCTTTTTAATCCTGTCTAGGCCAGTGTTATTTTTCAAAAGACTTTTATATATCAGACTAGAATGAGAACTCTAGGTTTCAGTGTAGAATAAGAATCCTCTTGGTGGTCCAACAAGCTATAGAGAAAAAAGCAGCAAAAACAAAATAAAAAATAATCACCTTGTGATGAAGCTTGAGGAATACTTAAACTGCACATTGAATATAGCAGTTACAAGAAAGGGCCTTTGGAGATACATTTGGAGAGGAATGAATTAATACAGAGTGGGCCCCACTTGTCGTAGCTATGGTGCCTGAAGAAGAGGAAACTGTGGTAGCCCTTATAGAACCATGAAGCAAAGACTTAGCCCTTTGCTAGGGTAAGACTGATGATCAGGGTTACACTGATGATCACAACCCTGAAAGTCTCTCAGCTCCCTGGAGGAATTGTACTCCAGACTCAGTTCAAGTACTTCAACCTGCAAGAAAATAGGGATCTGAAACAACTTATGCCAGACTGACTGTACTGTATCTATGCACCTTACCTCCTCCTCCCTTGACAGGCCCTGCACTTCCTTCAACTTTCAGGAATGCCACTTCCTCAGAGAAGTGTATTGTGACCATCTTGCCTAAAAGTAGCCCCCACTCCCAGCTCATTTTCTTTCTATCACACTGCTGCATTTGTTTCTTCATAGTTTCACAATATATAGTCATTAAGGTAACAGCTTTGTTTTCTTGCTTACATGCTATGACCTTCCCATCAAAATGTGATCTGCAGAGAAGGCAACAACGTGTCTTCATTGCACCACTCTAGATCCAGCACTTTGCACAGTACATGACACATGCTTAAGTTCAGCCCATATTTTGAAAGGATAGAAGAAAAGAAAAAAGAACAAAAAGAAGAAAGGGAAAGGGGGAAAAGGCAGGGAGAAAAGGAGGAATAAAGACCAGCATGCTATCTGTTTTTGGCCCTTTTTGTTTTTTTTATTAGACTTATGGTAACCAGCAATAGTGTTCGACTAGGGTTGCATGACAACCACTTTCAATCTTATTTTTTTTTTTTAGAAGAAAATAAACAGAATAGTTTGATTATTGCCAGGGATAGATGACACAATAATTGTGAAGAACTTTGCAAACTGCCAAGCATAATACATAGACATTTGTGATCTCTAAAGCCCCCAAAATTATAAAAGATTATTATTAGCTGAAGGTACTCTTTCCCCACTAAGCACAATTGCACAACTAATAGTGTCATTCTGGTTTCTCCTCTAACCATAATTGATATAAAAAATTAAAGGTCACTCAAATATATGTAGTGTTATTATTCAATTATGATTAACAGTTAATTTAGTACTTGAGAAAGCCGTTTCCATAGGAAAACATAATAACATATTTCTGAGCAATTTTATGATACAAGCCACTCTATACTTTTTATATATTTTATATCATTTAATTTTTTTTTTTTTTTTTTTTTTTTTTTT
>NW_012111364.1:7756558-7766887 GCF_000951035.1 Colobus angolensis palliatus
CAATCTCGGCTCACTGCAAGCTCTGCCTCCCGGGTTCACGCCATTCTCCTGCCTCAGCCTCCCGAGTAGCTGGGACTACAGGCACAGGATGGTCTCGATCTCCTGACCTCATGATCGGCCCGCCTTGGCCTCCCAAAGTGCTGGGATTACAGGCGTGAGCCACTGCGCCCGGCCATCTCATTTAATTTTCACAGAATCCCATGAGGTAGTAGGTAATTATTCTTACCTTTGTTTTACAATGAGTAAATGGAGGCACAGAGAGATTAAGTAACTTACTCAAGAATCCAAAGCAGTAAGGGGGAGATAGATGCTGGATTTGAAAAGAACATCTGGCTCCAGGGCCAGCCCTTTTAACTTGAGCACTGCCTGTCTCTTAACAGGCAATATACATATAATTCTGTAATTATGTGGTCTCTGAAAATTGCTCCTGGAAGCTGATCTGGAATCTAGAATTCTGTTCCACTAATAGCACCAGAATGGATTTCTTCCGTATACTCAGTAAGCACATAAAACAGTGACACAGAGATGCCGGAATTTTCAAACATCCAAAAGTTTTTCCAAAGAATTATCAACTTAAAAAAAAATTGGCCTTGGGTTTAGTCCTGAGGTTATTCCTTACTCTTCCAAAGTCTTCATTTTATGTTGTGCTTAGAGACACAGCAAGGAACAAGTATGTATTAGAAAGTTGAAGAGGCTCCTCTAACACAGGAGTCTCTATGATCCACTCCTCCTCCTACTCACCCCTTAGAACCTCTGCCCATATTACTAGTTGGTGAATACAATTAATGATATGTGGGTGCTATACCTGTCATTGGTGTATTAGGCTTGGAAAAAAGGAAGAATCACTGATTTAACTGCTTAGACGTTCGTGTGGGAAGGGAAGGATGGTGAGGGCAGATGGGGGGTGGATTTTGTTCTATGCTGCTTGAATACAATTTATTATTGCTTCCAAGACTGTCAGTAGAAATATTGTGTCAATAATAAATACAATAGTTAATATTTTTGAAGTGTTTACTCTGTGCTTACTAGACACCCTGCTAAGCATTTTAACATAAATTAACATAAGGCTTCCTAATAAGTAATCTACACAACATGTACCTCTATTACCACCTTTTTACAAAAGAAATTATTTCAGAGATATTGTCCACTCACCTAACGATATAAGTGGTGAATCTGGGCTTTAAAGTCACCTCAACCCAAAATCTAAACCAAAGGTCTATATCCATGTGGAATACTGCCTTTCCATGAACCCAAGAGCATCCACCACTATCTCACAATACCTCCCGCATGACATAAATATGTGCACCACACACTAAACACACACATAGACAAACACACACACACTTCCTCTTTCTTTCTTACATTTCTGCCTGGCTAATTGGTGAATCCTTGGCTCCATTGAACCGGAGAGAAACTATTTATGGATAGTTTCTATCTTTAGGTTTGGGCTACCCTAGGAATGCTCTAAAAATACTTTGTTATTTCCATACTTATGTAATGAAATACAGAGTTCTTCCTCAGCATATTTTATGTGCAACAGTCTCATAGTATGTAATATCATAAAGCAAAAAGACATTCCATATTCAAAGTAAACTCTTCAAATGTTGCAGCTTTCACATGTTTTATTCTCAATTACTGTTGATGGATATGCCACTAAAGAATTTTACTAACATCCGTGCTTCCTCAGACAAGCCATTGAACACAGCAGCAAAACCATTACCTAGTGCGCTGACAACCACAGTAGTTCTGTCCTCCCCACCTTTTGTGCCATCAAATACAATTTTTCCTGTTCTCCTTGTGCTTAGCTCTAAGAGCTTCTGTATGGGGTGGGAAAACAAATAATTAAACTCGCTAAGAATTTTGTGTTAAATGAAAACTAATAAGACGTCCAAAGGAGAGCAGTGTTAGAAATAGTGTGTCATGGGTTAGAAATGAGGAAAGGAATGGCCAGCTTTTTCAGACAATCAAAGCTCATTTGATAAAAAGGATGTTAATGCACATAGATTCATGGATTCTTCATTTTTCATTTACAATAACTTTCATCAAAAAATGCCTCTGCTATGTGATCACTGAGGATCAATGAAAACTTGATTTTAACCTCTCCTAAATTCTCTAATTAAAAGAGCTATGATTCTTATCAAGAAATTATATAATAAAAATGCTACATATTTTAATTATCTCCTGAAATTGAGCAATGAAATTCTAATATTTTTAATACTTTTCCTGGAAAATCTCCACATTTTATGATTAATTTAAAAAGCAAAGAAACAGCCCTTACAGCATTTTGTACCTTTAAAGACTTTTATAAACACCCAATTAATCCTTACCACATTATGACAGCCACATATTAATTACTCTCTTTTTATAGAAGTGGGGCATGGGTTGCAAAAAGCTCTTGTGACTTCCCCGAGACACCACATTTGCAAGATTGTCTGGACTGTAATTGAGAAACTTGGAGGAAGGCCTGAACTAAGATCATGCAAGATTTTGAAAGGGAGGAAGGTTTTAGGATCATATTTGTTTTGCTTTAGGTACTACCCTGAAAAATGTTTGCCATGATTTCATTGCCACGAGAGAAAGAAAAATAAAAATTTTACTAAGTTTAATTCAGAAGGTGTTATAATCCATAAATTTCAATTCTGGCAAAAACCCGAATTATATACTGGGATATTAACATTTCTCTTGACCCTGAAATAAATTAACTACTGTATATAATCCTCTGAGAAATGACAGACTATTTCTGATTAATTTTATGGCCAAGTAAAAGCAAGACATTTGTTCTTAGGATTTATCAGAAATTAGGTATTTAAAAGAACTAGAGTATTTTTGAACCTTGGAAGAATTGTTTTTAAAGTAGTATTTTTTGAATGCACCAAGGGTTGGGTGATGTGTTCAGCATTTTCATAAACATTCTAATTTCCTTTCATTTTCACAATGAGGTAGATTCTTTCCTTTTTTAGATGGGAAAATGAGACCCAGAGAGGTTAGGTAAACTGTCAACAGTCATACAGCTAGTGAATTCAAATTCAAATTCAAGTCTGCTAGTTTCACTAAGCCCAGGCACTTAAATCACCACTCACTAATACTGCTCTGTTTTCTTTGGTAATTTATATTATAGACCTACAGTACTTTAAAACCATCCAAATTCAATAAAATATAGCAAAATTAAAAAGAAAGAATATTTACAGGACTTCTCAAGACTAAAATCTAACAGGATATAACACACACATTGATCTTTGCTTTTGTATTCTCCTGCTTCATTATCTCGACAGGAGACTGAGTTGCCTTCAACTCCACAGCTCAGATAATTTTGGTTAGGCTTTCCTGTCTCTATTTTCAGATCATCTTTGCTCTTCCTGGCAACTAAGCATTGTATCTGTTATTAGAACCATTTTCTACCTTTTCTCCTCAATTTTCTAACTTCCAGACTATATCAGGCAACATGGAGCCACTCAAGGCTGGCTTTATTAAGGATGCTTATATTTTGCATAAGATCATGAGATTAAGCCAAAATAAGCACCAATTTCCCAGAATACCCGTGCTTGTTTCAGTTATAGACTAATAAGCTATATATCCAACTTCCTAGACCCAATTTCATCCAGCACATTTTAGAACACCTGGAACAAAGTGACAAAATTTAATCCTGGGATGTAATTAGGTTGGGATCAACTCTGCTGACATGCATGAGATATATGAAAATAAAGGAGATAACTAAAATTAAGTAGGATGAAAGTCCTACTCTAAATAACTAATGTCTATACAGACACTATAGTTTGACCAAGAAATATTCAGATACATATAAGACAACTAGACTCAATATTTAAGTGGGGAATTGAACTATTGTCATATGAAGGCATGCCTGAGAATAGCAAAAGTAATTTAAGTGTCAAATGAAATTAGTGGTAGTTCGTGGTGAATAAAGCTACCTAACAGAGGTAGCACTGTGGCCAGTTCCATAGGAATATCAGTTTGGCTGAGGCTATAGATGAACAAGATGAAGCTATAGATGAGCTGGGGTACAATACTGATTCAGGGAAATACGTCCAATTGTTCTAAATATAGTTTTAAATCAACCTCTTTAGTTGCACAAAATTATCCTACTGGTATTTGTTCATGGTACCATGTTAAATGTCTAGGTCAATTTAGTGTAAAGAGATATCTTTAGGATTGCTTGCCTTCCTCTGCAAGAACATGCCATACTTTCCATTTGTTAAAATATCCTTTCTTGAATCTCCATAGTGCTTTACAGTTTTCTTCATTTAGGTATTGATCACTCCTTTTTTAGTCCTAGATAGTTCCTCTATCTGTCACTATTATTAAAAAATGTTATTTATTTTATTAGATCTTGTAGCTCCTTCTTTCAATATATGAAGGCAATTGATCGTGCTCTGTGCCCACTTTACTAAATTCTCTTGCTTTTTATAAAAATTCTGTTATCTTGAGTTTTCCAGATAAACAATGTTTATTATTTGCAGGTAATTATTTTATATTTGACTAATTTCCATATCTCCTTTTTTTTCTCTTTATGAATTGCATTAGCTAGTAATTCAGCACAATGTTAAATAATAATAGTATAAAGAACATTCATGTCTTCCTCTTTAATGGGAAATGTTTATGTTGTAAAAATAGTTAAATTGTAGAAAGGAATAGACCAATGAGGCAGAAAGGATAAGAGGTTGGGAAGAAGCTGAACTGCCTAAGAAAGTGATTATAAGACCAAGAAAGTAGGTTGAGGAAATTGGACATTTCTTTCATGTAAACACAGGAATCCATCAAAGGTTTGTTGATGGAGAAACAAACTGAGGTGATAAAGGGTGATTAAAAAATAGCTAAAGGTAGTATGAAGTGTGACTGAAGATGCAAACTAAGAAGGGAAAGCAGGAGCCCCAAGAATATTCCTCTATGGCTAATTTCTTTGGAAAGTTTGAAAGTATAAATGGATTTTGATAGTAGCCAAGACCATAAACATTATAAGTATAATATTATGAGATCTTCATTTATGATGAAAGTCATGGAATCAAGCTATTCAGAGGCATTCAAGAACAATCCATTGTTTCATCCACATTTTTTCTATAGAACATGACTTTAGTACAGGGGAATTTAGAGGTGTTAAAATCTTGGTGGTACTCCTTTCCATAAAATTAAGAGTGTAGTTGGGTAAATATATAAACCAAAATATACTAGGTAGTACAGGGAAAGTGCTAGAAATGGCACAAAACAAGTGCTCAGAATTATTAACTGGCCAAGTCAATCAGGAAGGCTTTTTATGTTTGAGGCTGAATTTGAACATATACTTGAAGAAGAGAGTGCATTTTGATTGAAGATATGTGGTAAGGAGTAATTACTGTGGGGCAGAAGTGTGCATTAAAGCAGTACATGTCTGGCATAAACAAAGCTGAAATGAGAGGAAAGTATTGGGGAATAACAAATAGAACCATTTGAGAATTTTTTTTTTTTTTTTTTTTTGTGGAGTAAGTAGTAAGTCAAAATTATTAAAAAAGGTAGGTCAGGACACATCTAGAACTTCAGGATTTATTCATTTTGGTATAAGTAGTAAAACACAGAAAGTTTCCTTGACAAGAAAATATACAGGGAGAGTATTTTTACTTATGTATTTAGTAATAGTAAGCAGGAAGAATGGATGGGAGTAGGAAGATGCCTACTATACAGTCCAAGACTTTGAAGTGGTACCTAGTCTTTTTTTCAATCTCTCATCTCTGGCCAGTATCACAGATCTGTAACATCTATTTTCTATTACTTTAATTCTATAAATGCAAAGTTTGATTTATTTAAATATTGAAAGAAAGAACAGTTACCATTCTCACTTTTATATTGTCATGTATTTGTGTGAAGTACTGTCATCATTTAACTGAATTTTAAAATTATTTAGTACATGTCCTGCAACTTAGTCACCAGCATCCTCTTTATAAAGTCTGTTTCTATGTAAGTTGTAATTTTTCAGATAAAATTAAATAGCCTATCATATTTTAATTTTTTTTTTTTTTTTTTGAGACAGAGTCTCGCTCTGTCGCCCAGGCTGGAGTGCAGTGGCGTGATCTCGGCTCACTGAGAGCTCCGCCTCCCGGGTTCATGCCATTCTCCTGCCTCAGCCTGCCTAAAAGCTGGGACTACAGGTGCCTGCCACCATGCCCGGTTATTTTTTGTATTTTTAGTAGAGACAGGGTTTCACCGTGTTAGCCAGGATGGGCTCGATCTCCTGACCTTGTGATCTGCCCACCTTGGCCTCACAAAGTGCTGGGATTACACGCATGAGCCACCGTGCCTGGCGTCATATTTTAATTTCTAAAATCAAACATGGTTTATATTTTTTGCTGGTACATAAAAAGTACTCTAAATAGAATTGCCACTGAACAAGAATTCACACTTATATATAACTTGAATAATATTTTATTTATTTTTAGAGACAGTGTCTGTCTAGGGTAGAGTGCAGTGGTGCGATATTAGCTCAGTGCAGCCTCAATCTCCTGGGCTGTAGCGATCCTGCAACCACTCAAAGAGGAAAAGCAAAAAGGATTCCCAGAAAGTCTATGGCAGCTATAGCATGAATATTGCATCCCATAGAAGTAATTTCTACATTTTCCGTTTCTTTCGTTAAAATTAAAATAGGCACATTTATGCTTTTGGTAACCACCAAAGTGAAGGAGTACAAGCATTCTCTCTGTGTCTCTGGTCAAGCATGTTTGGAAGGGCATAAGGGGGTGAAATACAGCTTGCTTTCTCATGTCCCCCCATGGTCATCTCCTAAACTCATAACTCGTGAAAATGAAAAGGTATATGACACCAGCTGTATGCACACTTAGGGTCCCCATACTTACAGCAAATTGTGCTGAAATTGGGGCCTGCTGCATCCATGTTGTGTGCAGAGCAGCAAAAGTGGTGACTGGGACATGAGTCCCCATAGAAAGTAGAAATAGTTACAAATAAGTTTGCTGTCTTTTCTTTTCTCCACTGAGCATAGCCTATTCTCAGTGAAAACCCAACATATTAAATGGAAATTTCATTTGCGTGTAAGAGAAGCTTTAGATATATTAAACAAAAAGAAAAAAAAGAAAAAAAAAACACTCTTCAAAGGCTCTGTTTCTTTGAAATAGACAAAAAGGAAAGGTGAAATTCATCTGAGGACTGTTCAAAGGAATCATAATCTCAGTAAAAGGGGTAAAATGAAAATATGTTCAAAGTCATCTTTGTTTCTTCAGAAATATTTTACAAATGGAATCAAGGAATATTTGCTTAGAGCAATAAAACCAGACTCACTAGAGAACTAAAATGATGCACGTGGATGCTTATAGAAAAACGTTCTTCATTTGAAGTAAATTCTTTTTACAGAACACTGAATCCACAGGATTAAAGTGAATAACTATTAAGTTTAAGGAAATGGGCAGCTTGGAATGCAAGAACTTTCTACCTGAAATACAATATAGAGCATATTTCAGAAATATGTAAGAAACTGACTCTGTTTAATACAAAGATGAAAATAATTTATGGACAACCTACAGAACACATTCATTTTTAAAATACTGAGAATGTCATGGCCAGAGAATAATTGGCTCATCAAGTTTTCCAATTCATTTGTGATTATTTGAAACTACTTCTAAAACTGATGCCAATCTTACGCTGGAATATAATTAGAAAATAAAATTTCATCAATTTTGTTGAAACTCATCTATGACTGAAATGAAGGAATTCTTGCATTCTCAAAGAGCATCTTTATTATTTTTAATTCATGAAGGGGAAAACTTACTTACTGAAAGTTGATAATGCTTTGGGTGGGGTGAGGATGTTTCAAAGATGTTTGATTCCCAGATTTAATGTGGAGAAAATCACTTGTGTTTTCACAGAGGAGAATGACAGTGGCATGCTCAACTCGAGTTTCCAAAGTGACAAAATGATGTCCTGTCTCATCCAGTTGAAATAGCTGACAAAGAGATCTCAGGCTTTGACATGAGATATAGCTACTCTGTGTAAATCACAAACCCTCATCATTGACTAAAACATTGGTAATTAGATGAAGTGACATAAGCAGCATTTGCTTATGAGAGAAGAGCATGTATTTGGAATCTTGTTCTGTACTATTTAGCTGAGTGGTTCCAAAGAAGTTATAACTTCTTGAAGCCATAGTTTCTTTATATGTAAAATGAAGATGATAATGTCTACCTCTCAGAGTTATTTTGAGGATACTAATACTAAATAAAACATTGAACTAAAAGGATGGATACTGTGTGTGTATATACGTTTTATGAATATACATAAATACATTAGGTCTCTGGCCTCTGCAGGCCAAATGATATATAGTATACATGGCCAGAAAATGTATTTGGTGTTAAATATTAAAGGAAATATACAAACATACGTGAACTACCATATGGCTCTTTCTTGCAAGTAATCTATATGTACACCATTTTTTATTTACTCATAATACAAATAGAAACTTTATGTACGATTTTCCATCTTTTTTATGTAAATGAGAAAATAAAGCACTGAATAGTAGTAATAGTCCAGTAAACAAAATTGCATCTAAAATTTGTGAACAGAATAGGGGCTATCATAATGAGAGAAATGGCTCATTTGTGGGTGATTTGAGTAAAAAAAATAATTAAATATATATATATATATAGTGTGGGGAATGAACATTGGGCTTCAAGTGTAGTGTATCACAAGTTTTAGAAATGACTATTTGGGGATATGTCTCTATTAAGATATGATGCCATTGAGTGTGAGTAGCTTGAAACTGACAGCCAGGTATGTGTAATGTTGTTATTATTTATTGATTACACTATCATTTCAGGATTTTTGAAGGTGGCATGAGATAGTTGGCACAAAATATGACAAAAAAATCAATGAAGGAAGGAATGCCTAAGACTGTAGAGGCTCATGAGGAGCTTTCCACATGTTTATGTGCTGGTAATAAAGAAGAGCAACTTTACTTTTTGTGGAAGGAAAACAAAGATAATGGAAAATCTAGCATAAATTTTGCAAAGTCAGGAATGGCAGCAAAAGGAACTAGAATGTATGATGCATTGATAATGATAGGCCCAACTGATGGAGTGCCAAACATGAAGCAAGCCCTTTACATAATCTTATTTACTACTCTTTGTTTGCCTGTTTTTAGTCGAGGGGTCTGGAGAAAATTGAACAGAAATGACTTAACACCTGTTCTCTTCTGGGTTTCAGCCCTTGGGATAAAAGAAAAGAAAACCAAAAACTGATGGAAGTGATTCCATAACACTTGGTAAAATTCTGGGCATGATCTGAGGACCTAGAACTATGAAACTCATCCTTGAGACTTTGGGATTTTGTTTAAACAGAGCTACTTGGTTCCTCGTTGCACAGTAAAATATTGAGTTAGAGGGAAGTCCACTTGAACTGTCTTCTGGAGGGAAATCAGTTTTGCTCACGTGCTAGGAGAACCAGTGGAGTCCATGCTAGGCCCAGCCCTTGGCTTTCTCCTTGGGTGCCCAGACAACTGGTAGAGACCACTCCAGATACTGACCTTTGCTTTCTCACCACACACAGTGTCAGGAGGACCAGTTGTGAAGCTTCTGCAAGTGGCATCAGGTAGGAGATAGAGGAGGAGAGGCAGAACAGGCAGGTACTATGCTGTGACCACATCCAACAGCTCCCACCTAACTTGAGGATGCCAAGAAATATAGGGCTCTGCAAGAGACTGGTTTCCTGCTGGGTCAGGTAGGCAGCAGCATGATGTAATTGCCTAATGGATTCTTCCTGCCCACTACACAAAGTCAATTCACTGAGACCATGCTGTTGCCATAGAGAAGGAGTTGAATTGACCTGAGACCAGCCCACACAGGACAACTAGAGTTATCACTCAAATCAGTTCTCTCATTTACTACTCTTAAAAGTTATATTAGGTATGTTTTATTATTATTCCCATTTTGAAGCTTAGGATTTAACATGCTGCATGTGATTACATAGCTTGTAAACAGTAAAGCAAAGTTTCAAATGCAGGTCATCCTAAGTAAAATATTAAAATACTTAATTGACCAATAAAATTGTATATATCCAAGCTGTACAATGTGATAATTTGATATACATGTACAATGCATAATGATTAATACCGTCAAATTAACACCTCCATCACCAACCATAGTTATGATTTGTGTATGTGGGTATGAGATGAAGACACTCATAATCTGTTCTCTTATCAAATTTCTTTCTTGCAAATAATTTCAGCTTTAGTGATTCAGGAGTACACGTGCAGGTTTGTTACATGGGTATATTGTGTGATGCTAAGATTTGGGGCATGATTGTTCCTGTCTCCCATGCAGCAAGCATAGTACCTGATAGTTT
>NW_012111364.1:7771894-7772329 GCF_000951035.1 Colobus angolensis palliatus
TGTTTTCCTTTGCCTGGCTTATTTTACTTAGTGTAATGACCTGCAGTTCCATCTATGTTGTTGCAAATAACAGAATCTCATTATTTTATGGCTGAATGGCACTCCATGGTGGATAAGTATCAGATTTTCTTTATTCATTCATGTGTTGATGGACACTTAAGTTGCTTCCAAATTTTAGCTATTGTTAGCGGTGCTGCACAAACATGGGAGTGCAGATATCTCTTTCAGATACTAATATCATTTCCTTTGAATTTATACCCAGAAGTGAGATTGCCAAGTCCATCTTTTAACCACAAAGTGTGAAAGGTTAAAGATTTATAGTGAGAAATACAGCACTCATGTCCAAAATATAGCATCAATATTTAGCTCAGTTTCAGGTGATGAATAAAAGACTGCCCACTGTAAAATACCTTAAAGAAGGGATGTGATTCTGGG
>NW_012111364.1:7772809-7779339 GCF_000951035.1 Colobus angolensis palliatus
AATAAATGTTGTGAGGATATTTTAAATCCAAGAGAAGAACTGGCTGGGTTGATTGTCGGGAATAGTCTGTGTGTAAAGAGGAGTGGTTCCTAATGAGGATGGATGTATCACCTAACTGTATATGAAATGGCAGCGGCAAGGAAGAAATTGTGATGCTTGTAGAGAGCCTTTTCTTTGAACGATGCCTGTTCTAAGCCTACGTTTGAAGCCAATAAAAAGCATTCTACTATGTATTGTACAATAAGTAAAATGGAATGATGGAAACAAATATCATCAAGCTATGAGAAGCCAGAAATTGTGTGTTCTTTTGTTTTCCAAACAAAAGAATTTTTCACTGTCCAAATGTCTGACAAGCAGACACTACATTTTTTACTCATTTGAGAATTTGTTTTATAATCAAGATAAATTGATGCCGCATAAAAAACCACTTTGTAGGGGGATAAAAGATATTTATGGGCTGGAGTTTATTAATAAGTAATAATTTAGCTCAGATTTTATTGAAAATAATTGAGATGATAAAACAATGAAATAAAAACACTTTCCAGCTGCCTACTAGAGGTATGTAAACAATTGTGTGTATTTATTTGTTTATACTTTCCAGTAGTTTAAAATAAAATGTACATGTAAATATACAAGAAGCACTTATTTTCAAAATATTGCACTTAATATGCAGAAGGTAAAAATGACAAGAGACACATACATTTTCGTTCATCATACTATTATGAAAAGAAATCTATTTCATTTCCAAGTAACAATAATACCATCTTATGGTTATATGATACATTTTTTTCTGGGAGCTCAAAAGGTCAACTCTATGCAAAATATAACAGGATTTTATCATTAAAATTAATAACATTTCTGGTGGTGAAAATTCAAAAATGATAAATAGCATCTGATTTTTGCCGTATTGGCACAATACAGGTGCTGACAAAAATTCAGAAATTTGTTGCTTCATATTTTCAGATCCATAAACAGATAAGAACCATCTAGAGACTCCTATAAATTTTACATGAATTTTCTGGGAGTCCAGTATCACTTTTATAAGCAAAAAAATATGTCAAATACAAAAGGTTCATTTCCATTTAAAGTACTCATGTGAGATCAATGTAAAGTCATTTTTTGAATTTGGAAATTTGTGAGTTGATCCTCTGTAAAATTCCAGACATATAAACAACAAAAATATTTATTGCAATATAGTCTGGAATTCAGACATACTTCATCTGCTTCTTAATACATTAGTGAAAAACAGTCAACTCAAAATTATATTCATTTCAATCAATATGTTATCTATGATCACTAGTCTCCTGATAATTTTGTTTTTATCCTCTAGAAACAGACTTTCTGATATATTGTTAGCAAAGAAAATAAAAAGACAAATGATAAGGCCTGTGTGTATCCTGCAGATGTCATTTACTCTTTGTACTTACCATTGACTACACTATAATTTTAGATGACATTTTAAAATATATAAACATATTGAAAAGACATTTTATGTAACACAACCACCTCTCAGAATTTCAGAATAATGGGCCTTAGGTATCATCTAATCCTATCCCTAATTTTATAGCTGGGGAAACTGGAGCGCAGAGAAATTAAAGTGACTTTGCCTTATGTTATATAGTGTAAAGTACAAGTAGAGCTAGTTCAAAAATCCATTTACTGATTCATTTTACTTATGTTACAAATACTGTTTTAAGGGTAAATTAAGACTTGTAATCTGTCTATTTGTGTATATTAAAAAATATCAGGCAGCAATAAAATTTTTAGCATAGAACTGTTAGTGTCAATGCACATTTATTAAATAATTGATTTAATTAATTTAATCATTAATATACTACAACTAAAGTAAATGTGACCTGAGTAAAATGTAGAACTCGAGTGAGTTATACGCATTCATTCCTTCATTCTTTCAGTCAGTATACAGAAGGTGCCTACTAAGAGCCAGGTGCTGTTCTGCAGATGTAGATTGTAGGGGCAAACAGAAATAAGTCGATTTTTATACAATTTTTTTTTTTAAAGAAAAATAGCACCAAATAAATATGTTAGTTGGTGATAGGTACTTTAAATAAAAAATAAAATAAAAACTGTGTAAAGGAGCCCAGGAGAGGAGGTGGTTTCATTTAAATGGAGTGTTTGGAAGCTGAAATCGTAGCATAGATAGATCTGAAGTCAGTGAAGGAAAAAGCCATATGGAAGAGCATTCCAGGCAGCAGGAAGAGCAAGCGTTAAGATCCTCAACAGGGAGAATGTCCGGTGTGTTCAAGAAACATCAGCATCTAGACCAGTGGAACAAGTAAGGGGTAACTAGCAGAGACCAGAGCTGTGAGGAAGCCAGGTAGCGGCAGATTGTTAGGGCTCTGAGGTCATGGAAATATCTTGGATATTTAGATTTAAAATCCTCTAAGACCTTTGAGCAGAGAAATGAACTGATCTTCCTTACATTTTAACAAGATTAATCTGGCAGCAGTGTTGAAGATCCACTTTGATGAATCAAGGTTAGAAGAAGGGAGACTAAAAAGAGATCATTGCAATGAGGCAAGCAAGAGACAATGTTGCCATTGAAAGTTACTGCTTTAAAACTCAGTACTCTGAGGAATCCATTCCCTACTCTTTGACAGACTCAGCCAGGGAACAGAGTGCTCAAGTGGGGGTAATTTGAGGAAATTTTATTAAAGGAATTATTTTCAAAGTAGGCCAAGGTTTAAAGACCTCATCCATAGATAATGCAATACATTGAGACTAATAATAGCAAGAGAAAAAGGCATTTTTTCTGGGCTTCAGGTGAAGGGATGCAAATTATTACTGGAACCTGAAGAGAATAACTGCAAGAACAGGGCCTCCCGATGGAAGTTACAGCCTTTTCTAGAGGGGCAAAATCACCTGACCTCAATCTGGCATGGAGACAGCAAAAGGAAAAACATACTCCTACATCACTTCTCTGTCTCCCTCTGATCTTCTGTTGGTGCAGCCTGTTGAACAAATCCAACTAGAAACAGAGGGCAAAGAAATGCGTTGATGTGGCTGATCTCAGATTCTCGGGGACAGAGCAGGGTAGAGAGGAAACTGGAAGCAGAAACAGAAGGTAGTAACAGAATGCGCTCACTCACCTTCTTTATAGACACAGTAAGTTGTTAAGAACTTACTGTATCTTGCTCAGATAAAAGATATACATGCAGAAATTTAAAATACATGTATTTCTGGTAATAATCTATGAATATGAGTATGTCACTAAAATTGTTTGTGTTCTTATACCTGTAGAATGATGTATAAGGTTTATATTTTTTGGTATTTTAATGAGATTATTCAATATGTTAATTTTAAAAATGATACGTTTACTCATCTCTATACTATGAGATTGGGCATTTAGAAATTATGAGAAATTATTGAAAATATTGGACATTTGAGAGACTTTCCAGAAGATAAAAACATATTTAATTGATCAAAGTTTTATCATTTTCTTCTTTTTCTCAACCTTTATAATAACATCAGTGTAAGCAGATGTGTTAAATGCGAGCAAACCATCTCATTTCTCTGGATTAGATAATTCCTCTGACTGATTCCTACTAATAAAATAATTTGGAGTAAACTCAGTACTTCTTAACCTAGCAGAGTTCTGAAACATAGAAAATAACACTATACTATAAATAAATATTATCTTTTATAGCGCATTTTTATTTTTTGAAGCATTTTCAAGAATTCAACTGATAAGGACAAAATCAACAGTAAAAGATACTTAGAAGTTGGCTGAGGTAGGGAGGTATCTGGATTTTATGGAAAATAGTGTTTTTAGCAGTCAAAAACAAAACAAAACTAACCTAATACAAGTTCAAATGAATTCATTTATTCAGAAATCACTTCCTTTCCATATGATCTAGTGAAGACTAGAGAGGGGAATTTTAACTGCTCTTCTCACCTAAACTCTTCTGCTGTGGTTCGTTGGTGATATTTCCAGCAGGTGTATTAAGCTGTAATTAATTGAACCAAGTAAATAAAAATAACCTGAGCCAAGTAAATACAGAACCTATCTGATAACTCATTGGAAGGTATCAAATTTCTTCCCATTTTCTATGTGTAAACAACAAGCAATCTCCAACTCATCTCACAAAAAAATGTTTCCTTTACACTTGTAAACATTTCTAATCAAAAATATATTCTAGATTCTACTGTAATACATGATCACTTTTTCTTTAAGGTATTCCAGAAACACTATGACTTATTTGAATTATAGAATTAAAATAATTATACTTATTTTGCTCTGGAAAAATGCATTATTCATTCCAACAGGGGAGTCAAGAAACTGATGTGTAGTTCTGAGCTGGTGAAGCAGAATTTGTTCTAAAATCAGATAATTATGTTATATTACACAAACTTAGATACTCTCACTGTAAGGTTCTTTGAAAAAATGGTTACTCATTTGCTTCTCATAGCAACCCTATGTTGAAGGTATTATTATTGTCATTCTCATTTAAATGTAATGGATAAGGATACTGAAGCACAAGAGGTTGAATAACTGGCTGAGATGGTTTGGATGTTTGTCCCCTCCAAATCTCATGTTGAAATGTGAACCCAGTGTTAGACATAGGTGGACCCTGGTGGGAAGTGTCTAGGTCATGGAGGCAAATCCCTTGTAGATGGCTTGGTGCCTTCTCACAATAGTGAGTTACCATCGGATCTGATTGTTAAAAAGATTCTGAGACCCACCACCTCCACCCCATCTCTCTTGCTCCATCTCTCGCCATGTGTCGCTCTGGCTTCCCTTTCCTTCTGCCATGACTAAAAGCTTCCTGAGGCTCACCAAAAGCCGAACAGGTGCTGACACCATCCTTGTACAGCCTGCAGAACTGTGGGCCAAATAAATTTCTTTGCTTTATAAATTACCCAGTCCCAGGCATTTATTTATAGCAATGTAAAGCTAACATATTAGCCAAAAGTGACATCACTTATAAGTGGTAGAGTGAGGAGTTGAAGTTAGTTATTACTTATTCCTAATATGGAGAGAGCATATCCTGTCTCGGAACCCTGTAAGGATTCAAGGAAGTATTTAGTGCTATCATACTAGTGTGCCTAGCTCGTAGCCAGGATTCATAAAGGTTATCCATTTTTAGCTGTTTATATTAATATAGATAAAACAGTATCAATCAGCATTCTCCTTTCCTTACATCTAGCAAAAACCACACTGTAGTTTTCCCAAAACTTATGAAATTCTTGCTTTTCAGCTGACCAAGCACTAAGAACTGGAAACATTATTTCCTCTAACCATTGTCCAAGACTAAAAGTGTTTTCATTGTTTTTCCATTGTTTGAGCTTTCCCTGTTTTTCTCCCTCAGGATTACAAAGGGCAAAGCAGTAGCTCTGACAGTATTTGCAGTGCCATGAGACTGTAGAGAAGGTACCCAGCTGGGTGTTTGAAGGCACTGCTATTTTCCCATAGCAAAATAGTATCCTACCTAGCCAAATGAGGCAAGAGCCAGACTAGGTAAGAGCATTTGTAAGAGTCAGATAAACTGAAAAATAGGCCACAGGTTTCCCTTGCAATAGACATCAGGAGCTGTTGCCAGTTAGTGCAAGGTGATTTCCATTGGGGCCCAGGAGATTTCACAAAAACTTTCCAAAAAATTAATGTCAGAGGAATGAATAATGCAATCTCTGCAGAGTGTGTAGTACAAGAAAAGGGATCAGGTGCAGTGGCTCAAGCCTGTAATCTCATTACTTCAGGAGACTGAGGCAGGTGGGTCACGTGAGGCCAGGAGTTCAAAACTAGCCTGGCCAACATAGAGAAACCCCCATCTCTACTAAAAATACAAAATAATTATCCGAGTGTGGTGACTTATGCCTGTACTCCAAGCAACTTGAGGCTGAGGCAGGAGAATCACTTGAGCTGGGAGGTGGAGGTTGCAGTAACCAGCACCAAAAAATTCACAAACAGTAGTAGGAGTTACAAAGTAACTACCTCACATGCAGCGATCTCACAAGAATCTCATGTACTTACCACTCAGGGACTCCACAATTCTTAGTAGTCTGTGAATTCAATGCAATGAGATGAAATGTTATAGGTCGTTTCACCAATCTCGACATCTAGCAGTGTCGTAATGCAAATGAGGATATTAAATACACTGAAAAAGAATTGAAACATATGAACAAAAAAGGCTTTCTTCTCATCCAAATACATCAACAGTTCCTGACCTTCAGCAAACCACTAAACCTAAGTCTTAGTTTTCTTATTTGTAAAATGGAAGCCACAATGCCTTTCCTGCTGCTCTTTTGTGTGTGGGGGAGGGGAGCTATATGGAGTATTATTTATTCTCTGTGTGTTCGGTTTCCTTCCCTCACACAACTAAATATGCTCAGGACTCTTCCTTAAAACAAAGAAATGATTTAACAAACAAAAGACAACCTTCTCTCACTCTATTTCCTTTTCAAGAATCACCTACTTTCTCTCCCATTCACTGTTGAATTTCTTGAAAGGCCTATAGTTGTTGCCTCTATTCCTCATCTATCCTTTACCCTCTCATTTACTCAACAGCTACTTC
>NW_012111364.1:7780446-7785063 GCF_000951035.1 Colobus angolensis palliatus
AGCCACTCCACCCGACCCCTTTTATTGTGCTACACACTCTGCAGAGATTGCATTATTCATTTCTGACATTAATTTTTTTGAAAAATTTTGTGAAATCTCCTGGGCCCCAGTGTAAAATCCCTTGCACTAACTGTCAACAGTTGCTGATGTCTATTGCAAGGGAAACCGGTGGCCTGTTTTTCACTTTATCTGGCTCTCATAAATGCTCTTACCTGGTCTGGCTCTTACCTGGTCTCGCTAGGTAGGATACTACTCTGCTATGGGAGCATTCAGTGCCTTCAGACACCCAGCTGGGCACCTTTTCTGCAGCCTCATGGCACTGCAAATACTGTCAGAGGCCTAATTGCTCTTCTTCTTTCCCTTTCTCTGTGGGGCTCTTTTACCTAACTGGATAGACCTTGGCGTGAGGTGGCAAGCCCGATCATATCCCAATTATCTTCCACGACCTTCTCGATGCTTACAGGAAAACTAGAAGACCTGTGAATAATTGGGAATCATCCCTTTCTCAACTGTTTATGCTACTGCTTTACATACCACCTGGGTTACACTGGCATTCCCTCTCAGGAAACTTAAATTGTCCTAATATGCAGCTAGGAAAGTGAGAAACACCCTCCTGAAAAATTACCTGGTTGTTTCGATTGCTAGAATTATGATGTTGCTGACTGAGGAAAAATAAAGGGGAGGACCAACAGGAGAGTTTTCTCCTTCGCTTTCTGTCTTTGCCTACCAAGCTCCCTTCTGGCAATGGGAATGGCCACTTCTACTTTCAGTTTTCTGAGTTTACAATTTGCTCATCCATTCTCTGGAGCCAAGATGTCAAAAAAAAAAAAAAAATCAGTGAGGGGGACAGTATTGAGAACTGTTTCAAAAAGATTATTCTCAATTTTTTTTCATACCACCCTGAATGTGCCCGATCTCGTCTGATTATTATCCTTATTATACTCTCAGTGACGTCTCGTTTTCTTAAGAATAAACTGCTTGATCAGGGCCTCCTCCTCCTTCCCTTGTCTCAGTAATATTTTGCCCACATTCTGATTATTAGCTATGTTGACTTTCCTTGATTTTCTTAGAAGTACTTTGGGTTCTTCGCATAGGTCTTTCTCTTTACCTTATGTACTCTTCAATCCCCCTCTACCAATTAGATGCGAGGGTACTTGTACTTGATACTTTTTGTGACACTCTTTTCCTTGTTCTACATCTTTAAAACATCATGTGTCAGCCTCTATAAGACAGCTCCATAAAAAGTTATGTCTATCTGGTTAACCACGTTCTGTCTCTCCATTAAACATTCTTCAGTACGTGTTGATGGATAAAGAACATTAAATGACACAGTGAAAGTAAATGTGCTGGGTTAATATGGGCCAGTAGAGAAACCAGCAACAGTGGGCTCTGGCTGTGTCCATTTGGCCCAGCCCACTGTAAAACAGAATCTAAAAGGTGTATTTCTAATGCTTTCTGTGACAAAAAAAGGATAACTTATTATTATAAATATAAATTCACTGAATCTCTAAAGACAATTTAACAATTTCTATTGCAGATGTTTGAGGTATGACATTAAATAATCTCTGGTTACATCTTTCTGTGAGATTCTGGAATTTAGGTTAAAGATCACCAAAAGTTTGGAAGTGGCATTGTCTAAAATTAATAACGAGTGGCTGTGGTCATGTTTATTTCCCTAAGTGTGGTCAGTGATATCGTGATATAAAAATCTGATCTATTTCAGCTGGCTATGTACTGTCTTAATACATTCTGTCTCATGCTGTGATTTCAGCCACTTGGGATGAGCTTTTATGATTAAACACTTTTCCCTCTGATTCAAATTCATTTAAAAAAATATTTTTACTACCTTCTACAAATTTATGTAGAGATCCTGTGTTTTATAAATTTGTATTTTGATTTATGCAATGTTAAAACTGGTCACAGGTGGTTAAAATAGGGAAACATCCACCCATGGGTTAGGGGTTGAGTGAAAATGAGAAAGAGCTGGAGGTATTCAGCTAAGTAGTTTCCTTATAAATATCCATTCGAATTATACAGAAAGAAGGCAAAAAAAAAAAAAAAAGATTGAGAGGTTTGATGTACCAAATAGCTGCAGAAGTTGACTAAAACAGAATCCTTACTACCTAAAAATGGGGAGTAAAGAAGTGTTAAGGCAATTATCACCTGTAATCTGAATATCAATTGACTGTGCATGGAAACTAATGAATTTATAAACTATGAAAATGAACTATCGCTTCTGTGATGAATGAAAATGGTATATTCATTTATCCCATTCGTTCAAAAATTAAGAATGTGATATGTGATAGGCACTGGAGTTTCAGTAACAAACCTTTGTTAGTGTGACACAAAATAAAGAAACACATGAATAAACAAAATACCTAAAGATTATGTTAGGTTCCATAGGAGAAATAAGCAGATGTTTTGGTAGAGAAAACATCCATTCAGAGGTGGAAAATCTATCCTAGATAGAATGGTCAAGAAACAACTCTACCAGTGTGTGACATTTCATAGGAGATCTGAAATATAAGAACCACGGGAAGTGGTCCAGGCAGTGGTGAGAGTGGATACAAAGAATCTAAGGCTAGAAAATCTTAGTGTCTTCCAAGAACACAAAGAACAGTGCAACTGAAAAAAGCCAGGCGGTAGGGTGATAGGTAGAAATCCAGACAGAATCCAAATCATGTAGCATCTTATAGACCAGAATAGTGAGTTTCCATTTTATATCAACACGACAATAAGCATTGAGATATTTTAATTGGGAAAGTGATGTTATCTGAATGATCGTTCAAAAATAATTTTTTGTGGACAAATTAGAGGAACTGGAAAAATATTCAGACTATTTAGAAGACTGTTACAATAAAACAAGCTGAAGATGATTGGAGCTTGGACTGGAGAGCTGCAAGGGAAGAAAGGACTGAATTTACATGTATTTTGGGAAAAGTCCTGGAAAAGTTGTTCATTGAGTAAATATGGTTTCAGAGAAAGAGGAATTAAAGATGGTTCTTGGCTCAAGCAAATGATGGTGTCATTATAAAAATGAGAAATAACTTGAGGGGAGAGCTGTAATTCAGATAGTCTGATTAGTTGGTTGCTTGTTTTTTTTTGTTGTTGTTGTTGTTTGTTTTTTTCAGTAGAGGGTTTTTGTTAAATCTTTAAAACATCATAAATGGATTTGAGGAATCGGCATTTTGTTTCCTAAGCTGGACAACTTTTAGGCTTTACTTATCAGAGGGCTAAACTGTTTCTTTTTCACAGATGTAGATACCATACACAATTTTTCTGATTTCTGTTTTTAACTGTTGTGGCTTGCTGAATCAAAGTAGTAGAATTTGATATAAGTTCAATGTCATTTTCTTCAAGAATTAACTCATTTTTCTGGGTTTGAGATATTAAACAAGCAACACCCAGACTCACCTGAAACTTGTGGATGCATTTATCACTAAGAAATTTTGAATTTCAATAAGAGACCCATTCTCCTGAATAATGACATTGATGGGAAAGTAAGCACGCACAGATCTCTTCTTGTAATGGAAGCTCATTGTAACGCCTTGATCGTGCTCTGTGGATGGACACAGATAGTGTACACAGTAGCCAGTTTCTTTCCATTCCCCTCCTGCCGTCTGTCAAGCTGGAGCCTCTACCTTATTCCCCCCATCCCCCAAAGAGACTGAGTTCTACATTCGCATAATTAAAGTCCCTCAACAGAGTTTCTCAGGGCCCCTTCAAAATAACTAGGCCTCCCGTCAGAGTGATGTCAACATTCTCTGGAATGCCAGCAGACTGATTACTGAGTATGATCTTTATTCTAGCAGATGTTACAAAACTCTCAGATGATCTGTTTTGACCATACTATGCTTGAATTAACCTCAGGGAGACATCAAGAAGACAGATAAATATGCCTGACTGAAGCTCAAAAGAAGAGAACTGGATAGAAAATATAAATTTGGAAGTCATTAACATAAAGGAAAATATGATTAATGGTCATGGGACAAGGTAATATCATCTAAGTGTCAGCTGTTAGAGATCAGGGGTAAGTCTCACATGTGGAAAAAGCCTAAAAAGTCTTTGGTGGATACAACCTGAAACTTAAACTATGTTTGCTTAAAGAGATTATCACAGAGGAGCAAACTATACCAAATTTGGGTTTTGTTTCTTGATTCATTTATGCCAGAAATTCATTCTGAGGGAGAATAGGGAATTAGTGTAAATGGGGTTAAGGCATTAAACTAAACAACAGCAGGTGCAGCCAGTTCTTGGCAAGACTGGGCACATACAGGCCACATCCTCGCGCCTGTGATAAGGAGACAGAAGTTTCCACTTCAGCCTCTGATTGACTGTGAGCAAAGCATCCACTTCAGCCTCTGATTGGTCATAGGGTGTAACCATTTGGAGGCCTCTAAAGGGCACCTGTTGCCAGTTCTTTTGGCTTTATAAAAACCCTGAGGAACAATGCAGTCGGCTTTTAGAGCCGTTTGCTTGAGCTCTCTCCCGCTCTGAAAGCTCTCTCCCACTCTGAAAGCTCTCTCCCACTCTGAAAGCTCTCTCCCGCTCTGAAAGTTCCCTCCCGCTCTGAAAGTTCCCTCCCGCTCTGAAAGTTCCCTCCCGCTCTGAAAGTTC
>NW_012111364.1:7785113-7793148 GCF_000951035.1 Colobus angolensis palliatus
CTCCCGCTCTGAAAGTTCCCTCCCGCTCTGAAAGTTCCCTCCCGCTCTGAAAGTTCCCTCCCGCTCTGAAAGTTCTCTCCCGTTCTGAATTATTTTGAGTAAGTCTGTGCCTTCTTTACTCAGTTCTTTTGTTGCTGTGTTTATCTTTCCTTGATCCTTTTGCTACTTTGTGAATTTTGTTCAATTTTTTTCAAAATGCCAAGAATTTAGACAATTCTTTTCAGTAATATATTCCTTTTAGATATATAAGACCATTTTCATTGTTTAAAGAAGCTTCTGTAATTCTATCTCTTATTTACTATTTTCAAGAATGAATTAACATGTTAGTGATCTTGGTGATTTACGAGATTTCATTGGAATGCTTTAAAAACGACAGAGCTGGCTAAACTTTTTACAAAAGTGTGACTAAGTTGTTGAATGACAAATAGTGCATAAACTGTTTAGGGTTATTGACCTGGAACATTAGAAGCATAATGTAAATGAATTTATACATTGCAGTTGAAACAATTGTTCAGTTAGAAAACAGGATATTTATGTAATAGTTATTCAAAAAATTTTGGAGGTTTTAAACATAGTAAAATTTAAGTGGTCTGGAAATCAGTTTGAAATTGGTCAAATCTGGGTTGTAACCCAGGCTATCAATTCCCAGTATTGTGACTTTGAAGTCTTAATGCCTTTGTCACTTATCAAATTACATAATAATGTTAGAGTAGGCAGATAGCCAGACATGAGCAGGAGAGGGAAGCCCCTGTGAAAAGGGAGGTCTGGAAAATCTCACAGCCCAGGGATCACCTGAAACCTGGATACAATAGATATGAACAGAGGAGGGGAAATATCTGGAAAGGAATGTCCAATAAGATGTCCCATAATCATTCACTCTGCATTTAATCTGTCATAATGGAGCTAGCTACATGCCTAATGAGAGGCAAAAGGCAAAGAAGAAAGTTATAAGGGATAATGCAGGCACCGTTTGTATCCGACACCAGACCCACACATGCACGCTAATAATGGTAAGGGAGGGTCCCACAAGCCTGGGTTGGGAAATTTCGTGGGGGAAAGGAAGGAGACTTAAGGCAGGAGTGGAAAAAGTAGACCAAAAAAAAAAAAAAAAAAAGCAGAGACTTAAGATAGAAGTGAGAACCTCAAAGAATTTGACATCATAAAAACCCAAAGCGGAACTCTCAGGGGCTGCAGCTGGGCCATTCCCTTTCAGCACCTGGCTCTGACTCATCTTTTCAGTGTACTGTCACTTTAAGTAAACTCTGCACTCTACTTTCCTTCAATAACTTCTCCTTTTTTGACTAAATCACTTGGCAGAACTTTCTCCAAGTAAGACTAAAAACTTGAGGGTTCCTGCACTTCCTGGTAACAATAACATAGAATATAAAGGATTGTAGTTTTATTCTTCCACATTGAGATTTTTCTATGTTAAGCATATTAGAAAACTATTTTAATAACTTCACAATAGTTCATTTACTGAAAGTTCTAGAATCCTTTTCTCACTATTATCCACTTGTTTGGATGTTTAGAATATTTTCATTGTATATTAATGTATGCTTTGTTGTGACTTAGCCCAACGTATTATACAGAAATTCTATATTCCCCTCTTCACTTTCCTCTCAATGGATATTGCTTACCCACTACTCTCCTCTCATACCTCTAAAACCTCTTTCCCCTCAGTTTTTTGACTTTGCTTATGCTAAAAAGAAAAAGGGGAAAAATTTAAAATCAGAAGAGATTGTCCCCAGCTGCTACACTATCGACTCACCTGTATCTATATTGCCTATATATTCTCCTTTTACTTATCTTGCTTTGATTGAACAACCTGTGTTCTCATTAAAGGACATCCCTTGCACTCATGCACCTGCTCAAACACATCACTCTCGATTTTTCTTTTAGGTATTATCCTTTTCCCCTTTTGGCCAAATTATCCAATAGTGTATAAGCATCCTGCTATTTCTCATCTGAAAAAGAAATTTAAAGAATTCTCAATACCACATCCTTTTGCTACCTTTTATTCTCTTTCAGAGAAAAACTTCCAATTTTCTTTGAGCCATCTTCAGTTTCTTCCTTCATTTTCTCTTGAATTCATTCCAATCAGGATTTTTGACCCCCTATGCCACTAAAATGTCCCTCAAGGCTATCATTGATCTCCACATTGTTCTAAGCTGGTAATAACTTCTCAATCTTACCTAAAAAAGCAGCAGCACTTAACTTGGCTGATGACCTTATTTTTGAAGCATCAAAGATTTCACGTGCTCTTGTCTATCTCATTTAGCTGCTCTTTATCATTGCATTTTGCTGATTTTTACCTTATCTGCATGACCTCCAAAATCTGGAAAGCCTCAGGTGTAACTTCTGAACCTCTCCTTCTCCAACATCACTGCACTGTGATCTCATCCATGATTTGCAATACCACCTACATGCCAAAAACTCCCAAATTTATATTACTAGCTAAGGTCTTTCTGCTGAACTCTAGACTTAGCTGTGCAACTGTCTCCTGTACCTATTTGTTGGATGTGTTAGGTATCTCAAGACCAACTCATGATCTGAACATCTAAATGTGCTCTTCCCACAATCTTTCAACTAAGTAAATGGCAGTCTGTCTTTCCCATTGCTCAGGTGAAAGTCAATCGTTCTTCTTTTAGACCTTTCTCCTGTCAGCATATTTGTTGGCTCCACTTTCAATATATGCAGCATCTAAGTATTTCTAATCACTTCCACTACTCCTAATCTGATACAGGCCTCCGTTATCTCAGTTGAATTATTTGCCTTCTAATTCAGATGTGCAAACTGTTTTCTGTACTTAGATCTAAAGTTATTTTAGATATAATGGGCCACAGGATCTTTGTTTCAACTAAATTCTGCCACAGTGTGAAAACTGCTATCAACACTATGCAATTGAATGAGCATGTCCATGTCCCAATAAGGCTTCACTTACTAGAACAGGCAGTCCAGATTAGATCCTTGTATTGGAGTTTGGCAGCATCTGCTCTAGTTCATCTCCCTGATGGTTATCTATCTTTCCTGGTATACATTCTCAACACAAGAGCCACTTGGCCATTTCAAAATACAAATCGTAGCACATGCTTCTACTCAATGTCTCATGCTGCTAAATTCACTCAGTAAAACCCAAAATCCTTAATATGACATACTGAGCTTATAAGAAGTATGTTTGCTCCATTTTTTTCTTCCTGTATTCCAGATACATTGACTTTTCTGTTCTTTGAGCTTGCCACATGCATAAGGGCATTTGTTCTTTTGAACTCGGAACAACCCATAAAACTGCAGAGCTCATTCTCCACCTTCCTTAGGTCCTTGATCACATGTCAAATTTTCAGTGAGGCCTGCCTTTCTTGCCTGAGAAATTACAACTAATCTCCTCCCAAAATGTTGCATCCTCTTTTCCTACTTGGTTTTCTCCATGGAAATTTTTTTCACCTGCTGGTATGCTTAAAAAATGTATTTTTTAAAATGAAAAAAACAACATGCTGGTTGAGGCTACAGAGAAAAAAAGGAATGTATGTATACTGCTGGTGGGAATGTAAAAATAGTTCAGCTTCCATGGAAGGCAGTTTGGTGATTTCTCAAACTTAACTACCATTCAGTCCAGCAATCCCATTAATGGGTATAAACACAAAGAAATATTGTTCTACCATAGAGACAGCTGCAAAGACATGGAATCAACCTAGATGCTTATTAACAGTAGACTGGATGAAGAAAACGTGGAACACATACACCATGGAATACTGCACAAGCCATAAAGATTATGTCCTTTGCAACAATGTGGATGGGGCTAGAGGCCACTATCAAGCAAACTAATACAGGAACAGAAAAGCAAATAATACTGCAAGTTCTCACTTATAAGTGGGAACTAAACATTGAGAACACATGAGTACAAAGAACAATACACACTGGGACCTATTTGAGGTTGGAAGGTGGGAGGAGGGTCAGGATTGAATAACTACCTATTAGGTACTCAGCTTTATCACCTGGGTGATCTGTACCCCAAACCTTTGTGACATGCAATTTATATAGCAAACCTGCACACATACCCCTGGATCTAAAATAAGTCTAAATAAAAAGAAATGGGGGAAAACTTATTTTTAAAATTTGTTTACCACCTTAGAACATTGGAATATACTTGACAATTTTGCTTCACTTGTTTCCTACTTGAACCCCAAAGTTCTAGACCAGTTTCTGATATATGTATGAGGGCAAATATTTGAACATGGGAAGGGCAAGAGAACCTTTGCCCTAGATGCAGAGAAGAAAAATTATCACATGTTTAAGGATTTTAATACAATTTTCCAACTTTTATCTCTAAGCTATTTATGAAATTTTGGTGTCATTTTTCCACTGTGTGAAAATGACTCTAACTTCAATATGATCCAACAAACATGTGTACATGCCTATAGGTATATCATTTCAAGTTTGTATATTAATTTCATGTTTTTCACAAGTAAAATGGGTGGATCAACTATTTTACTTATGAAGTGCAAGAAAACTTCAGTGACTATTTTGTGAATTATAACCCTATCTAAACTCTAATGTTAGTTGTTGGTGATTCCTAATAGGACACCATGCTGTTGAGCATGTCTAAGTGAATTAGTAATGGCTAAGATCTTCTGTAGTTTCAGGTATGAGGAAAGCACAGAATTAAAGGAATAGCTAGCAGTTCTAGAATTGAGATTTGGGCTTGTCTGATCCTATCATGGTTTTCTCCCCCACTTCAACATACTTCCTTTATGGCAACTTCATGAATACTTGTTAAAGAGGTAGAAATGTCCTTGGCACTTCAAGTTTAAAAAATGAACAAAAGACCTATGCTCATTAATTTGTCATCTTAACCAGACAACAGGTATTCCATGAAATGGAAAGACTAGTACAAGACAACCATAGAACTGGTTTCACACAGTTTCTTTAAAAAAAAAAAAATGCAGTCATAAGGCAGGGCCCATATTTGAAAAGAGAAACTGAACAGACTAGAGAAGGGCTTGGAAGATAGTTCCACGACTCTATATGATAGTATACTCAAATGTATGAAGTGTGGTCCCTGGACCTCTGGCAACAGTATTACACAAGATACATCTTAAAAATTCAATTTGTGGCCCCACCCTGATCTCTGAATCTCTGGACCTAACTCTGAAATCAATATTTTAACAACTCCCCAGATTCTTAGGTTGGTGCAAAAGTAATTGCAGTCTTGCCATTAAAAGTAATTTTACAACCAGTGCAAATACATTTACAAAATACATTCTGGAACCAGCAGCAAGGTCATCACTCAGGAATGCACTAGCAATGCATATTCTCAGGCCTCTCTCCAAACTTCCTCAGACTCAGCATTTTAACAAGATCTCCAGGCAATTTGAATCCAAATTAAGCTTAAGAAGGAAGCACTACTCTTGAGAGCATCTTTCTATAAGCAATGAAACATAAAGAAACTATTTCCTCTATGAGCTAGTCTTTCTTTACACTTCCCCTTAATCACTCTCCAATGTTACTTTAGAGGCCTGCATGGAAAATGGACCATTAATTTAAGGAAAATGAAATTATAGAATACATAGAAACAGAAGAGGAAAGGGCCTTGGAGAGCATCTTCTCATTGAATTTCTTCACTTTACAGAAATGGAAAATCAGGAACAAAAATGTCATCTGCTTTCATGAACGTAACTAATGGCTAAACCAAGAATATTATCAGACTCCCTGATTTTTTGATACCCTGGCTATTTTAATTCTACGCTGCTTTTCTTCCAGAAGAATTTAATCCACAATTGGGATTTTTACTATAAAAACTTTTAAATTTAGATAGTTTTTTTATAGTAAAGTCAAATTATTTAAGAAATCCACTGTGCTATTCAAATGTGTGATAGCATCATACTTTCAAAAAAGGGACTAATTGAAAACATGAACTAGACTCCCCTATAATCCAGAAAGATTATTTTCTAATCTGCTTTTTAGGAGAATTACTCAAAATCACTGTCAATTTGTAATAAGAGTTAGAAAATATTAGTGACATTTCAGGGTTAAATTTCTTTTCAAGATGAGCAGAAAAAATCAGTCCAACTGGGAATTGCATTACAACTATTTCTAAATGGAGTTTAGCTGCATCATTTTACATTCCAGGCCCTTGGGTCTCCAATGCTCAATTTTGTGTGTGTGAAAAATATATGCACAGTGAATTTAAGACGGTATTTTGGAACTAATTACATCCCCTTTCAGCTTTCCTAAAGGAGACTTTCTTAGCACCAGCAAATGCTTTCCTTTATTTTATTTATTTGCTTTTTGTCTAGTCAAAAAGGAATTGACAAGCAACTGAATCTTGTATGATTCTGAGTTGTGAAAGAGATGAATAAGAAAGGAATGTGCCAGTAAAGCAATATGATGAATTTACATATTAATTATCCACTCTTCTATAAGATTTATTTCTTAAACAAGTTAACCTATTCTGCCTCTCCACCCTAATAACTGAAATCACTTAGCATAGTGCCTAGCATAGGGGTTCTAAATATTGTTTTTAAAAACCCTAAACCATAACATAAGCATTTCCCCCATGTGTTAAAGTCACATTTTTAAAATTCAGTTAATTTCTTCAGAACAGAAAACATCACCTTCATGTAATGTAACTGTTTTTACTTGGAAATTGTGTTATAATCATGTCAGTGAGGACACAAACAATTTTAACAGAGGAACCCAGTTGAGTGAAGTCTGATTCTGTGATGGGCAGAAAAAAACTGCTGGCTCGTGGTCCATCTGACACGGTTTTTCTGGCCAAATGTCTCATAAGAATTTCTTCTGTAGTATGGCCACTTGATGTTGAAACTTTTATCTCAGTGCTCACAGTGACCACAAATGTCACAAAGAACAGTGCAAGCAGAGTGGGTTACCAAGTATTTACAAGAGACAGGCATGTCATCTCAGTTGGACTGAATGACTCTAGAGGAATTGCTCTTGAGATAACGTTAGATAACTATGTGATAAATATGTTAGTCTAATCGAAGCCTCAATTTCTTCTGTAAACTGGGGATTAAAATATCTACTTTAGAAGGTTTGGGGAAGGGAAAAATGTGATGGTATTGGCAAGTCTCATAGCATGTGCTTGGACACAAGTGAGGTGTGCAATATTACTCATCTTTTATTCTATTATATTCCAGGCCAGTGATGTTTTGTGTATGTTCCTTAAAACAGTAAAAACTACAGTATTTGGCAACCTTCATTCAATCCATACCAATTTACACACCCCAAAATATACCAGCCTGTTAGTGGGCAGAATTGCTACAAATGGTGACTGGCAATTGAAAGGATAATACCTTTTTAATTATCTAGCTGTATGCTTGGAAATGTTTGGAATGCAGGATAGAGACTGCCACAGGAAACTCGAATTCTGGTGACTTAATTGCAAAGATGAAAAAAAATGCCAGCGTTTAATTGACATAAGGGATTTTTTTCATATGAAATGATCAATTGGCAACATACAACATCAGACTTTGGAAGTATAAACTACCTGTAATTTTGTAACGGTCACCAATAGTCTCAAAGCAAAACCTGGTAAAGTAGATAAATAAAAACAAATTCTCCAAGACTGGATTCAGGTACTTTTTATGGCACCTACATTTCACTTAATTGAGCTAGAAAGACACAATGTTCAATTGATGTTTTTGATCAATATAGGCATTAGAATAATGATTCGGTCAAAGGTTCATACTGGGAAAGTTTGTAGCCTAATAAAACAGTGAAATATTATTGAGATCTTTGGGAGTGTGTTCTCAGGCTATGCAAGCACTATGAATTTAATTCAGTAAAACATTTTTTCTTTTGCTAAATTCTCTGCTCCTGAGAATTTCAACAGGATGCACTTGAATTTTTAGCATACTACAAAAATCAAAGCATTATACTCGACAGCATATAGAATTAAGGGCTGGGTTCATAAACAAATGGTTAAGGCATTGAATACATTTAGTTATGTATAATGCCTGCTCTACATTGGACCCTTGGAGACTTAAAATACTATTTATGATGTAATTTTTTATTTTTT
>NW_012111364.1:7798468-7823527 GCF_000951035.1 Colobus angolensis palliatus
ACCTCAGTTCAAAATGCAGAAATCACCGGTCTTCTGTGTCCTTCGCGCTGGGAGTTGGAGACTGCAGCTGTTCCTATTCGGCCATCTTGCTCCTGATGTAATTTTTTAAATTGTACTATGGCCCCCACGTGAAGAGAAAATATAATTCATACAAAAGGGATAAAAACACTGTATAAAAGAGAACTTTGTGAAGATGAGAATTAGTTTCTTAGGACTGCCATAATGGAATTCCACAGACTGGGCAGCTGAAATAGCAGAAATTTATTTCTCACGGTTTTGGAGGCTGGAAGTCCAAGATCAAGGTTAACAGGTTTTTATTTTGTTTTTATTTTTATTTTTTCCCCTAGGGCCTTTTTTCTTGTCTAGCTAATGGTTGTCTTCTGGCTATGTCCTCATGTGGCCTTTTCTGTCCTTTTCTCTGTATTCAGGAATCCCTAGTGACATCAGTCATACTGGATTAATACCGCACCCTCTGGGCCTCATTTTAGCTTAATCATCTCTTTGAATGCCTTATTTGCAAATATAGTCCCATGGATTAGGGCCTATCTATATAATCTCAATCTCAATTACTATTTTTAAAGATCCTATTGACAAATAAGATCACCTTCTGGGGTACTGGTATTGGGACTTGAACATAAGAATTTGGAGGGGGAACAAAAGTTAGCCAGTCACTGAAATCTTCTGCATATAGCTAGTTCCTATTTCTTGCTGTGATTTTACTACTATCAAATTGATTTCCCTTTTAAAAAAGCTAATTAGGACACGAGTGTTTTGTTACATATGTATTATTGTAGTATAATTCTTATAGGTCTGTAGGTTGACTCTTGACATAAGATGTTTATTTTTGCTGGACCTTTATACTGTGACTACAATTTTCACAAATTTTTACTTGGGACGAAGTTAACAGCAGAGGGTAAGACTATATCTCATTTGGGATCCAAGTCTCCTTTATAATTTTCACTGGGATAGATATTACCAGGTTCAAATAGTTTAGCAACTCTTTTCTTAATCAAAGGATGGAATGAGAACTGTTATGAAAATCTAATTGATACTGTTACACAAAGATAGAATATGTGGGTTTCTCAACAAATACTTAGTTGATCTTTCTGACTTCACTTTACATAAAAGTCCTTTTTAAATATAAAAGTAATATACAGAATACCAAATTGATTTAATAGTCTGCAGCCCAAATAGTGAATCTTCTAATTCCTTTTGCAACTAAATGAATAACATTTTAAGTCTTTGCTGCTTCTGGAGAAAGAGTAATTTGGATGTTAGAGGCGTGGTAAACTCTCTACAATATTTGCATTGCCTTGGTTAAGTAGACCCAAAAAAGTCATTTCATATGGAATCATGTTATATTTCCAGTCTTCTTCCTAATACTCTGCCTATGAACTTCCTTTTATAGCCCATTCCGATGTGATAAGACACCACGTGTCCTTGAGGGTGCCTATTTATGCACATCTGGGTCCCAGTATCTCAAAGACAAGATGCGAGCTGCTTCGCCTTTCCCAAGTAGATGTTTTATAAAACATCTACTTCTATATTTTATCAACTTCACTCTTAAATCTATATTCTCTTCCTATTAAATATTTACAACTAAACTTTTTTAATACAAAGAACTTATTCCAAGAACCAATGGAGAAACAGTAAAGATCAAGTTTAGATTTTTTATAGTATTTATTAAATGACCACAAATATTTCAAGACATATAATTATGTTGAATATAACTTTGCAAGCATCGATTTATTTTTTGCCTGAGATGAATATTTTTAATGTAAGAGAATAAAAATATTCTCCCCAAGTCGTTATTTGGTTGTAAACAAGAGAAACCAAACCAAAAAGTGAAGATAGTTGTAGGATACTACGTGGTTCACAGAATTGAAGAAAGAGTTTAGCATTTGGTGTTCATAAGGCACAGGAAACGGCGCTCTGGAGAATGTAATCTCTCAGAAAATTGAGTTGTACAGAGAATGCAAATACTACTAAAATTGAAATTTGCTAAAGATTATTAGATAATATTAAGGTATCATAAAGATTTATGGCAGAAGGATGAGAAAACAGGCATCCCTTACCTGAAATGCTATAAAATGATCCATTGCTTAGCTCATTGGGAGAACAAGATGGAAAATAAAGTGAAAATATTAAATAAACTGAAAAATTTATCCCATGAAAGTAATGCCAAAATAAGCATGGATCACAATGATGGTTCAATTTTCTATGTTTTTCTACTTTCAAATCCTGCATATAGTAGAAATAAATCTTTGGAAAATTTAGTGGTTAAAGTGAACTCAACAGATTATACACATGTTTAATGTTTAAAATAAATCACCCAACAAAGAACAAAGATTAAAAATATTGTTCTCAACTTGATTTATACATTCGGAATGGATCTTATTTTTCATAAAACCTCATGTTTACCCAAACCAACACTTACATAATCAAGTGCACATTCTAATATTTATAATCCAGCAATTATTCAAGTCTACAAACTTCCCCTCCATATCCAACTTAATACCATATAAAAGCACACATGTATAGACATTACAAAGAATATATTTCATATAAACAAAGGACCCAATGTGTGACCATGGGAAGAATAAAACAAAGCACAGAAAAATGAGCCAAAACAATTTTAGCTGAAGAAATTTTCTGAAACTAAAGATTTGAACCTGAGCTTTTTAAAGGAAAAAGAAAAGCAAATCATACGCAAACATGATGTAAAAAATGCTATTTCATCATTTAGCTGCTTCTCTTTAGTAACATTCCACTTCAGAACACAGTAACATCTTCCAAATTCTGAGAAAACAGCAACAAGACACTTACATGTAGGCACTTTGTCTTATCGGAATAAAATAACATAGATATCTTCCAGCAAGCTTCAACACTGGAAATACAGCATACATGAAACTTCTATTTGATAAACTACATCAGACTAACAGACTAATCAAACTGAAGAATCTAGGAATTCATATGTCGTGATAGATTTTGAACACACGTAACTATCTAATACATAACTAATACTCAGCTGTATGACTCTAAAACTAATAGTAAATGTGGGGGATGAAGGCTCCATAACTGCAAATAACTGGTATATGTCTTGACAATATAAAAATAAAATTATAATAAATATAAAGAGAAAATAATTTTGTCAATAATTTAATATAGCCTAAAATGGACACATACCGTTAAAAGAAACATGTATAATGAACTGTTAACATTAGAGGTCTCCGTAATATTTCTTTTGTAAGTTGATACATTTCTTTAGTTGCATATATCATCTGTTATAAAGAAATATTTATCAGAAATTTAATCCTGGGATTTTATTTTCCTTTTGTAAAATACATTTTATTTAACAGTTTATATTAAACTCATGCATAACACAACCCAAGTTTTAAAATTATATCTGACAACCTTTATATTTTTACAATGTTACCCAATTGTTAACAAATGATTGTACTTCAGAGATTTTTAATCTTTTTTCTTTGCACATTTTGGGGCTACTTTTGACTTTTTAATAACTTCATATAATTTTAAGAAAAGAGAATTTATTCTTCCAAAAACTGCATTCTACATCATATCTATGTAAGATCTAAAAATATTAACTCATAACTAGAAATTGGAGAGAATAATAGTATGTTAAAGTTGACATGAAGATTAATTGCAAAACCTGAGAACAGTCCCTAGCATATTGTAAGCATGCAATATACATTAGCAACTTCTCCAACTAATCACATTTATACTAGTAAGGTTATCTTTACATAAGTGAGAATTTGATAAATTATAATTTGTAAGCACTACTAATATTTTCTCCCTAGAAAATGGAAATAACTAACTATTGGGGAATTATTATGGGGGTTCAAAGAAATGATTTAAATGCAGATGATGGGTAGTTATCTAGGCTAATACTAATGAATTCAGTCTTTCACACCGCTTCGTTGTACCCATTTTTATTTAGGTAAAGTATTGTGCTAGGGACTGAAGATATAGTGGCAAACAGGACAGATATGCTCATGGACATTCAAGATTTCTTATGAGTAGTTAAATTTTTGCTAAATCTTTTAATGTCTAATGGCCTGATTAACATTTATTCCAATATTGACTGAAAGAATTGTTTAAACTACATTTTTATTAAATTAACTTGCATTATTGTATAAGTCTGATTTTTTTAGACATAATTAACTGAAAGCTTCAATGAGTTTTTTAATACTGATTCAAATAATTTTGACCTAAATTTTCATGTGATCCATAGCACATCATGGTGATGGCAATGCTAAAGAAAGGAGTTGTCATTCTGGGCAACATAATGAAACTTCATTTCCACAAACAAATAATAAGCCAGGCATGGTGACATGTAGCTGTAGTCCTAGAAACTCGGGAGGCTGAGGCAGGAGGATTGTTTGAACACAGAAGTTCAAGGTTACAGTGAGCTACGATTGTGCTACTGTACTACAGGGTGAGACAGTCTTTAATAAATAAATAAATGGAAAAGGAGTTGTAAGATCAAGAGATCCTCATTGATCATTCAATAACCAGTGACTTCCCAATAGAAGCCACTGCATGTTCTTACTATGACTTTATCATTTTTCCACAAATTCTTTCATCATTTTGTAAATTAGGGCAATGCATTCCATTAGTAAAAAGGCATAATATGGAGTAAAAATTCTGAAATAAATTACTAAATGTATAATGTCAAACAAAAAATTCTAACAATGAACACATTTCCTAAAAATTTAATAATGGGTATAAATCATTATATTAGTCCATTAAGTTACCTTAAATAGGTAGTTTTTTTGGATAAAATAGCTGAAATCTTAAGCTAAATGTTTGAAAATCCTAAGCTAAAATGTTTGCAAACCCTCACAAATATTACAAGAGAATTATATTTTAAATGTTTTAAGTATTTAATACTAAAAAATTTGCGAGTTTGTTATACATGATTCACATAAATGCTTCACTATATTTACAATTTTGGGAAATATTTCTTGTAATTACAATTCTCTACTATAACCTTAGATTTTGTGTTATTGAGGATGTTTGTAAATTATAGACTAATTCTGATATTGTACACTAACATCTACTCGAACTTTTTTGGAATGACTATGATAAACTTGTTCTAGCAAAGATGTGACCCCAAGCCAGTATGGGAAACTATGCTTTTCTTGGGTGATCAAGAAACTGTCAGAACTGGTTAACTAATATAAACTCAGACACCTTTTAGGTGAACAGAGAATCGGGAATATGCAAAGCCAACAGTAGAATGTCTTGTCATACCAGATAGGTAAGTGTCACAAGGACAAAACTAGCAATAAGAGGAGCCTTTATCACAATGCTCCAGATGAAGAAAAGATGTAGCAACCAGCGATGAAAAGCCAGGCAGTACAAATTGCCTCTGAAGCAACTCTACTGACACCAGAAGGGAATATTTTTACAAAAATCAATGTCCAGACTAGAAAAGGCTTGACACTCTCAAATGTCTGATGGGAACACAGGTAAAGATTTTCTGAACATCAAATTAATATACATAACAATCTTCAAAGAAACATGCTGATACATTGTGAGTCTCTCACAAGTGAATTTGCCCTTTAGAACTTAACATGAATGTGCAAAAAAGATTTCCCTCCAGGAATGTTCAATGGGAGTGCTGATCAGACATTTTTCTAAATAAAAACAACCAAAATAGTCAAAAAGGCAATTGACTAAATTAATTATGGTAAAAGCATGGAATCCTAAGAACTACTCTTCTGAAACACTTCAGTGAATTATATTCATGTTGTGTGTGTGAGAACATATATAAAAAGATGGCTGACATATATAATGAAAACAGGTACAATTATATGTAACATGATATACACACTTATATAATGTATGTATATACATATATAAATGTACGTATGTGTGCTTTGGCCTGAACATTAGCGTTCCCCAAGAATTTACATGTTGAAACTTAATCCCTGGTGTGATAGTACTAAGGTGCAGGGTTTGGGAAGTGATAGCCATTAGGGCTCTATCCTCATGAATGGGATTTAGGCCCTCATATAAGAGGTTAGAGCGTGTTTGCCCCATCCACCATATAAAGACACATAGAGGGCACCAGCCATGAAGGACCAGGCCTTCACCAGACATTGGACTTTGCCAGACCAGACATGGCCTTGATCTTGGACTCCACAGCCTTGAGCTGTGAGCAATAAATTTTTTTATAAAAGACTCAATCTAAGATTTTGCTATATCAGCCCAAATGGACTAACATAAAAGGCCATGCATGTGAAAAGGTTACATATGTATAAATACAGATACAGGTCTGTACAGACAGGCAATATCTACCTCTTTATACTATCTGAGAAATCACCCTATGAATATCCTATTTCAGGCTCAGATGAAGGTTGAAGATCCAAAACTTGTAAATTTGCACCAAAATCAAATCCTTTCCATAAAGCTTTAGGTAACTTTACTCAAGATACTGTGGGGAAATAGATAAAGGGAATAAATGACACACAGCATAGCAAAATAACTTTATAACCTCCATGGAATGTTTCGGGTTTTTTTGCCAAATTCTCTTAGTCACTTGTTTCACTCTTTCTCTCACCCTCTCTTGATCCCACCTTTCCTCATATTAGTCTTTTAAATATTTTTTCCTAAACAATTCTCATTCCCAGGAACAATGGACATGAAGAAATTATTCCTCATAATGGGTTTCAGGGAAAAATGTTTCAATATATTTTCTTGTGTATGAATATATATATATATATTTTTTTTGAGATTACATCATGGTATTCACCAGGCTATTGATAGTAGTAATGGGAGTTATTTCTGGGAGTAAGGCTGAGAGAAGGAAGACTTATGATCTCTATTCATCCATGTCTGGCTTAATCAAATGTTTCATAATGAGTTTTAAAACTATTTTGTGTAAAATAATTTAATTCACCCTCTGCACTCACCTGGGCCACTTTTTATGCTTCCTTCTGGTCTCCTACCTTTAATCTTATATATTCTTTATATATTCTTAACAATGAAACCAGAGTGATTATTTCAAAATGTAAAAGTTAAAATAATGTTGCACACAGTTACACGCCTAAATGAATTGGTTTCATATTAGGACAGAGTTTAGGCCTTTTTACAGAACTTTACAGGCTTCTTATGAACTGCTGTGTTCTCATCTTTTCTCTTTAACCTCATCCAATGCTATTCTTTTGGCATATTTTTATCTTTCTTTAAAGAACAGATTTTCTTTCTTCAATAATATTTAGTGAACTTTTTTCTATTACCAAAATTTGTCTTTATCCTTTCAAATTCCCCTACCTCTTGTGTGAATAACTTATATTTAATCTTCAAGACCGCACTTGAACACTCCTTTTTCTATTAATTTTTTCCTAAACTGACGTCTCAGTTCTCTCCAAATGTGTTTCTATAACACAATGAAGTTTTGCTTATTGCACTTATAATGTTTTTTTCTTTTCTGTATTTTCCTATATGATAAAACACATGCAATGACTCTTCGCAAGGTGCTTATTCATTGCAGCAAACGAAGTGTTTGGCACATAGGTGTTGAAAAATATATGCTTAAATAATTTGGTAAGAGAACTCAATGTTCATTCATTATTTAGGTAATAATTATCAGATGTGCTATCAGCAAAAAAGAGGTAACTTGTATCAGATTGACCTTTTCACCAATAACAAATACAAACTTTGAAAAATACGGAAACATTTATTTAGCAGCATAGAGGAACAACTAAGGCACTCAGTACTCAGAAGATTAAGGTCCTAAAGTAAAAAAAGAAAACATATTAAAGAGAGCCCTATATTCACCACTATCTTTTTTTTCCTCTGGACACTTTTTTTTTTTTTAAATCTGCATTAGAGAGCATAGATTTCAAAGTTGTGGTTCAGAGCATGGGAATGCCTTACTGGGTTAAAAAGTCAGAAGTTGGAGTCTGAGGTTACCAATGAAGCAAGAAAGATATGAGCTAAGATTAGAGATAAACAATAAAGATGAAAGTCCAATATCTTATAATTCTAAGGGCATTTGGGGATTCCTAAGGTACACATACACTGAGTAAGTGTTTAAAAGATGGCTGCTAAGAGACTAAAAATCTAAAAAGAGACTTTGGAAATATGGTGTTTGTGAGACACAAATCGAAGTGGAAAATTCACCAAAGAAGAACATTCCTAAATGCTCTAAATGGAGAGCCTGGAATCACTTCAGTTACTGTGATGGGGCAAGGATAATTTGTCTGCCAGGAGAAAATTAAATTATGTTCTGGAAAGCTGTAGTTGATCTTCATTATTTGAAGACTATATATTTGCAAATTTGCTCACTCACTGAAATTTAGTAGGCATCCCAAATCAATACTTTCAGTGCTTTTGAAGTCATTTATGAGCATGCACAAAGTGGTGAAAAATTTGTTTCCCAAAACTTAATGTTTCCAGCTGAGATTGAACAAGGTACTACTCTACCTTCTCGTTTCAGCTCTTATAAGTCTCCTTTTTGTATTCCACTTAGTGTCATTTTTTTCTTTTTATTTTTTGTTGATTTTATTTTTTAAAATGAGCCCAAAGCATAGTGCTTGAAGTGCTGTCCAGCCTTCCTAAGTACAAGAAGACTATATGTGCCTTATGGAGAAAATGCACGCCTTAGATAAGCTACATTTAGACATAAGTTATATAGTGCTGTTGGCCATGAGTTTAATATGAATGAATCAACAATGTATGCTAAATATTTTCAAACAAACACACATAAAAGATTGATTAATGAGAATGTTATGACTAGAGATCCCACAAACCTAACTTTGTGTTTTTCTTGGGATAATTGATTCAATATCCACTGTTTCAGTGTTTGCAGTGACCTCATAGAACATAATTACTATAAATAACGAGAACTATCACTATGATTCAGAGCCAACCACAATTATATAAAATGAGAATTTTATTACTTTTTCGAGATGGAGTCTCACTCTACCCCATTCTCCTGCCTCAGCTTTCCAAGTAGGTGGAACTATAAGTACCCGCCACCACATCCGGCTGATTTTTTGTTTTTTAGTGGAAACGGGGTTTCACCGTGTTAGCCAGGATAATCTTGATCTCCTGACCTCGTGATCCGCCCACCTCGGCCTCCCAAAGTTGTGCCTGGCCTAAAACGAGTATTTATTTTAAAATTATGACTGATGGCAGAAAAAAGGCCAGCACTGAAAGTCAAAGTACACAATGAGGTGAGACCCTCAAATAAACTAGATATTGGGGTTACCAGAGAACATACTTTGGTTTGTATTTTATTATGATTGTTGATAAAGATATTTTAAATTGTTGACTTTATCATTTCTCACTTATGATTATTGATAGTCAACAATCTCTTTTAAATAAACTCTTACAAAGATATTGTAATCTCCACATCTAGTCATTTGCTTCTAACAGCTCATTACAGTAAAATTGACATCTAAGTCATAATTAGTGCCACACGTCCTTTGCCAGTTTCCCCCTTCCCTCCCTCTATTTCTGTGTGCTTCTGCATGTATGTGCTTTCCCCAGGAATCTAGGCATCATGCTGTGAGAAAGCTACATGTGAAAAAGCCTTATCTATGTGCCAATGACCAGTGTCTACCGCCAAACATACGTTAGTGAAAATTCAGGTTAAGTCCAGTCATCAGGTTTCAAGTTGACCCAGATAATGGTGGGTGGACAAAGACAATTATCTCAGCAAGTCTTGCTTAAATTGCTCATTTCTAAGAAAGTCAAGTTTTTATTTGAAGGCACTAAAAGTAGATTGTAAAACAAATACCAAGTATTGGAAAGAATGTGAAAGAAATGAAACTGTCCTAAAGTTTCGGTGACAATATTAATTGGTACATCCACTATGAAAACCTTTTGGTAATATCTAAGAATTAATACATTAATATTCTATAAACCAATTTTTCAAGCCATATACCAAGTTGTATATTTATTCTAACATATATATTATAGAGAAAGAGATACTGCAAGATATGTAAGAATATAGAAAGACATATAAGAATATTCATAGAATGAAACATTTTCCTAATATCTTGAAATGAAAATGTTAGAATGGATAAGGAAGTTGGGGTTTATTATAATGTAATACAATGTAATTTATACCATACGATGTAATGTTATACAGTAATATGAAATAGAGAACTAATGATTGTATTGTAAGTGGGGAAGTAAGTCTCCCTGGTAGTATCTTTGTAGATCATCACAATATGACATCAGAAATTACATTCAGAGAGGCATTTGAAGTTAAAATTTATTATTACTCATAGGTACTGCAAGAGGGAGGACAGCACACTACACAGGGTTCATATACAAAGAGCTCCCAGGGAGTGTGCTCAGCCAAGCAGATGTGGGCCTATACTGGGAGACAGGCAAAAGGCATGAAGGGATTTCCTTTGTGCATATGAATATCACCAGATCATAGTCAAGTGAGGGCAAAAAAGAGTGCTTATGGAAGAGACTATTCTTATCACACTAGTGCACCTGGTCACCTGAGCAGACTGTTCACAGCCTGTTTGTAAGAATGTTAAGGGAATCAGGGAAATACGAAGTTTTAAAAATGTAAAATACGATGATTCATCAACATGATTAATTTACAATTACAAAATGAAATCTAGACATATATATAGTATTATAAAATGTATAAAATATATAGTGTCCAGTTATTTTTTAAAAGTATTTGTTTCAAGGTATTTGATTAATAGAGTATCAACTTGATCGGACTGAAGGATGCAAAGTATTGTTTCTGAGTTTGTTTGTGAGCTTATTGCCAAAGGAGATTAACGATTTTGAGTCATTGACTGGGAGAGGCAGCCCACACTCAATCTAGGTGGGCAGCACCATCTAATTGGCTGCAATTGCGACAAGAATAAAAGCAGGCAGAAGAATATGGAAGGACTAGACTGGCTGAGTCTTAGAGCCTTCATCTCTCTCCCTTGCTGGATTCTTCTTGCCCTTGAACATCAAACTCCAAGTTCTTCAGCTTTTGGACTCTTGGACGTACACCAGTGGTTTTCCAGGGGCTCTTGGGCTTTGGCCACAGACCGAAGGCTGCACTGTCAGCTCCCTACTTCTGAGGTTTTGGGACTCGAACTGGGTTCTTGTGCCTCAGCTTGCAGAGAGGGTCTATTGTGGGATTTCACCTTGTGATCATGTGAGTCAATATTCCTTAATAGGCTACCTTTCATATATATATATATATATATATCCTATTAGTCCTGTGCCTCTAGAGAACCCTAACTAAAACAACATTTCATACAAAGTGAATTTAACACAGATAGTTACTAAAGCATTGAAAAGTTTAGGAAATAAGATGAAAATTCGGATGCTCAGAGAATAGCAAATGTAGAAAGGTGACACAACTCCTAGACTAAAAAAAGGAATAATGTATCTGAAAGTCCAGGACATTTCTGCTGATGTATCTGCTGTAAGAATCACTGCCATGGTGGCTTTACACGACTCACAACTACTATCACTGCCAAAGCGTTGGAGAACACTCCTACTGCTACATGTTCAGAGACAATGAGTACTGAGTCTAGGTTGACTGATGTCATTACTTCCCATACTGTTAAAACCATGCTGCCCATGGAGTCAGGCACCCACACTTGCCACCTCTCAGCTACTGTTGCTTGAAACTTTACCAGTAATAGATACAAATTGTTTCTCCTTTCTTTTCAATTTTCAATATCCTGGCTTGTGCTTCCCGTTTGAAGAATTACATCAGAATCCTGCCAGGGAAATCTTTTTAACCTCTAGCTCTCTGCAATACAGAGAAGAGGCTACAGTGCAGAATTAAGGAGCATGCCAACGACAACTAGCCAGCATAGGCCAACCTTCTATAGTCATTCAAGTTATATAAAGGGATTTAATATAGCATTAAAGGACTGGAAAACAAAAGATAGTGAAATGAGATGACTTAGAAATTAATATAATAACTGAGGAAACCGCTTGACTACCCTTGGAAAGGAGAAGCAAAAGAGAAAGCGGTGTTACTTAGTGCCCTTCGTCACTGTGCTCCTGAGATTTTTGGAGCTGATGAACTACATGTGAGATGCAAGGAAATTTCAGCTCACCCAACTAAGAAGATAAGTGCTAGTCAGTGAAATAGGTGATGCTAGGGAAACATAATCCTGTTTTGCAGAAATGCCAAAGTTTTATACTCCTGCTGATGCAGCAGCAGAACAGGAGCCTACAACTGTAGTAGAGGGGAGCACAACAGGCAGCAAGGGTAAAGAAAGCCAACTGATGAACAACCTGTACAGGGAAAATTATTTTTTGTTATAAAAATTACATATAATACTAAACAGTTAACCTAAATTAGATTACAACTAGAAAATGAATCAATATTCTTTAAAATGATGTTGACTTGAAATCGATATCCATTAAAGTTTCCAGAAATACAAATATTAACAAGCCTTAAAATTATTTCAATGACAATGCACATTTATATCAATGATAATACCAAACTTCATGCAGGCTGATGAAACCAATGTTTGATCTAGAGATTATAAACAGAACTAACAGGGAAATGTAAATATAAATACTGCAGGTCAAGAGGTAATACGAGCTACTAAGTGGTTTTCCTAGTTTATCTCCTTGGGAGAGTAAATACCCTCAGATAATGCCTCAATTCAAATCATGCTTTTCAACAGGAAGCTCTGATTTAAATATTTAACAATCAGCAGTTTGTGTTCATCTGAATTATCCAAAAATACTGCTTTCTGGTCATAAAAGACACTTTGAGAATGTCTTACTGACCTTGAATGTCTTTCTAAACTATCATTCACTGGTACTGGGCACAGTTACCAAAATGAGAGGAAATGTACCACGTCAAGTGCATTTTCTCCAGAAGCTTTTATTGAAAACCTACAATTTTACTATATCCCATGTGTTTAGAAGGAGGTACAAAAGGGAGAAATTTTAGTGAAAATATCTTCCCTCCCAATAAGCATAGTAGGTAACAGAGACAAGTATATTTGGAGAACTCTAAGGAAGCAAATGTGACTGGACTGTAACATCTGGAGAAGAAAATTACTAAATGAATCTGGAGAGAGATGTGGGACCGAAATAGTTTAGTTCTAAGGGATCTATATCAAGATCTTAAATGAAAAGGATGATACCAAAGGATATTTGGTGGCATATTGCCAAAATCAGAGATGCTGCCTTGCAGAGAATGGATTGAGTGTTATTGCTGTGGCTAAGTACGGAGACACTGACAGACCTGACTTGGAAGAAGTGTTTTGGGAATTGGGAAAGGAGAGTGATGGATATATTTAAGAGACATTTGGTGAGTAAAATCAATAGAAATTATTGAACTGGTTGTGGAGAGTAGCAGAAAGGGAAGGAGTACTGAGAATAATGCCAAGGGTTAAGCTGGCAAGAATGAATGAAACATTGACACTATTCACAGAGCTAGACGATTATAGAGCAAAATACCTCTGTATGCTTTAATGTGTGGCTTCCATCCTCACTACAACACCAAAAGGAGTTTCTCAAAGGCTCTTGATGATCTGTCTCAAATCAAGTCATTTCTTGATTTTCCTACTCATTGTTCTCTATAGTTATTAATGGGTGGCCTTGGCTTCTCATACTTCTCCAACATCTGATTGTTTCCAATATTGAGTCATCTTCAAGGATTTATTCTTGGTCAAATTTTAATCATGTTTCCAATATTCATCAGTAGCATCTGTCTTAGTCTGTTCAAGCTGTTATAACAAACTATCATAGACTGGATGGCGCACACACAACAAATTTATTTCTCAAAGTTCTGGAGTTGGGAAGTCTGAGATTAAAATACCCACAGATTTAGAATCTAGTGGGGACCCACTTCCTGGTTCATAGACTGCCAGCCATTTGCTGTTTCCTCACATGCTGAAAGGGTGCTAGGAAGTTCTCTGGCTTCTTATATGGGCACTTCTTATAATGGCACTAAACCATTCATGAAGTTTCTACCCTTGTGACCTAAGCACTTCCCAAAGGCCCCCCCTTCAAATACCAATACATTGGGGATTAGGTTTCAACACAGGTATTTTGAGGGGGACACATTCAGTCCATAGGAGCACAATTCATTCACCAGATACTGAAGTCTAAACCTCAAACTTGTTTTAACTCTATTTTCTCACTCTGTCAAATTGGTTGACAAGCCTTACTGATTTTTTTTCACTTAAAATTTTATTAATCTCATTTGTCATTCCCATGACCCTCATTCTACTTTGTATACTTCCGTTTATCTAGCACTTACAAGCTCACGGGGCCCATCAACTCCAAATATATCTGCTTACATTTTAGTTTACATATTGTTGACATATAAACTCTTCATAGATTCTTAATTTCTTCAAAAATATTTAATTTTTCTGAGGACAAATTCCCTACACCATCATGTAATCTATGTTCTCCATTTTCTGACACTAACTTACATTCCAGTCTTGAAGGAAACTGCCCCTGTCACCAACAATCCTAAGATTTATCATTCTCCATGCATATCCTCTGCCTCTCTGCCCTGGGCCTTTGGTCATGTACCTCCATTTGCATTAAATGCCCTGTTTATCTAAATCCTTCTAATTTTAAAATCTTTGTCACATGTCACCATTGCCAGGAATTCCTCCCTGTTTCCCAGCTAAAATTAATCTCTTCCCACTTTAGAATACTATGCAGTTTTACCCTTTCAGCACCACATATTTTTTGAGTTATAATATATTCAAGTTTTATTTTTCTTACTAGACTATGAGCTCCGCAAGGATATGTTTTAGATTTTGTATTTTATGCTTTACAAACTCTAATGCAATACACTGCATACAATTAGTTTTCACTAAATAGATGTCAAATACATTATAGATACATGGATTGAAAGAGTTAAATAAGCTTATTCTAAATATTTTACGGAAAAAATAGTCAAGAATAACAGAAAACTGGGAGGAAATCTGAATAATAAGGGAGACTAGCTCTGTCAGATTTAAATCTCTTAAAGTTTTATTCAACCAGTATCATATGATTATGGAAAGATAACTAGAAAAAATATTGTCCAAATGGATCAAAGAATTAAATGTAAAAGTCAATCTCAACAAAACAGGAGAAAAAGTAACAATCATTTGATGTTCTTCAGATATATTTTTAAGTTGACAACACTTCAGTATCTAAAACATTCTCCCCCACCCCAATAGCAAAATCTCCACAAACTAAGATTTAAAAATTGGTGTTGTTTTTAAATTCAATCTATATCACAGAAAATGAATCAATTTATTTAGTACGAATTAGCTCCAAAAATTCAATAATCTACGATATACACTTGAAGTTTTTCAAAAGTTAAATTTACATATAAAGAGAAATACAAATGCTCAACTTCATTCATAATAGGAGACAAGTACATTAAACTTATGGCAAACCATGTTTCACCCATTAGTATTACGAATTTCCAGAGGTTTGATAAGACACACTTATACATTGTTGATAAAATTAGTACAACCCACATGGTGGGCAGGTATTTTCTGTCTTCCCCTCACCTCCTCCAATAGCTATCAAATTTTTTAATGCATACATTTTTTATTTTTGACACAGGAGTTCTAATTTCAGAAATTTTCCTCCAGATAAACTCTGATTTGTGTGAAATGATTATGTGCAAGGATATCCATTGCAGTATCTTAAAAACTAGCAAAATATTTTTTAAATACCCAGCTTTAAAGATGTTACAATTAAAATCATAGCTATAGAATAAAATACAATGCAGCCCTTAAAGAGATCTTGTTAGCTCTGTGTGCAAAAACCTGAGATATATTATTTTCATTGCCTTTATAAATATACTATATCAAATAACTTTGATTTTAAAAAAGTTATGCATTCATATCTATGAAAAATATAGTCATAACACTAGTTGCATTCATGAACAAAAACTGACTTAAGAACGGGGGCGGAGGGGAAACTTACATTCTTCTGTTTAATCTTTTATATTTTATAACATGCCGCACATGTTTTCAAAAAGCAGTCGAATCATATTTCCGGACGTTGTCATTTTTATCTCAAAAGGCAAAGTGCTTAAAGGCTGCAATTTAACATTCAACAACATTCAGACAATGAAATTATACCTGGCTTGCCAACAAAATCCAAACACCCTAAACCCATAGAATTTTGTGGCAAACAGTCTTGGGAACTATGCAGAAAATGTGTTCTTAACTTGTCATGGAAATAGTCTACTTTAAACATACTACAGGCAATATAGTCTTACTCTTAAGCTGGACACAAGATACGCATTTCTATGTAATTAGTGTATACTTAACATTCAAGGTGAGCAGTGGAAAGATATCCACCTGCTGTGTACATATTTGCTTTCTCACTGATCATTTTCCTGTTTTTTTCGTTTGTTTTAAACATATCGGTTTTCCTCTAGAAAATCAACTAGTTTTGTTTTGGTCCATGTGGTCTGAGTCAAGCCAATTCTAGCTACCCCAGGTGTGTGAATTTACCTAAATGGGTAACCAATAATCAGCCAATGAATCTATAATCAGTTCACAAATGGAAAGAGTGCCAACAAAAATCAGCTCCAGGGCTTTTGCTAAAATGTTTGAGGGATTCTCTTTCCGTTTGTGTTATTAAGTTAGTAGAATATAAACCTTAGACCTGTTAGTGGTAAACTTAACCACTCCATTCTGTCTGAGAGTAAAGACAAACTAAAGGAAACAAAGCCAAATTATGGAAGAAAACTGATTTCTGGCTTCTGTGTTTGAACACCTAAATCCAGCTATGCTTGAAGCGAGAATACTGTTAAACTCTTCAGGTAGGCATGGCGATGAATTTCTATTGTTAAAAATAATATGAGTTGGGTTTATATGACTTGCAACCAAGAATTTGACTAATATAGAATAGTATTTTTCATTACTTTTTTAAATTATAACTATTTTAATATTTAAATATTTATATAAAACATACTATTTATAATTATTTGCTCAATTTTTATCAGTCCTACGTTATACACTCCATGCAGGCATGGATCATGTCTGCCTTGCTTACTATTCTCCAGTCTCAAGCAGAAGGTCTGGTTCATAGTATGAACCCAAAATAAATCAAATGTTAAATCTATTTCTAATAAATATTAAAATGCTTAGAGAAATACGCAAGTAATGGTGAAGAAAAATTGCCTTACTTTTTTTTGGTAATTATTTAGCTTAATATCCAATATAGAGACTACCTGAAGTCAAGTGTCCAGCCATGATTAGATTTTCTGATCAAGCCAAATGGTTTAGGTCTCATTTTTAGTAAGGAAGAGCAAACTCAAGATTAATAGTTGCAAGTGATCTTTTAGTATTACTCTGGGAGATCATTGTTCTGTAGCACTACTTTAAAAATAAATATTATACGTCCTTTCACAATGGGTTTTAAAATGTCAGTAAAAAAAGTGCAATCTCTGGTATTGTTTTCCTTAAATATTTAGATACTATGCCCACCAAAATAGACAAATTGCATTTATCCCTTAATGTTTGTCTAAGCTCTGTTCACATGAATAGAAATTTTTTGAATTTTCAAATACCTATTAGTTTTCTTCAATTGTATACACATTTCGTTTAACTTTTTAAACAGTGAGTTCTATCAATGGGTATGTGTCATGTTGTATGTAGTAGTGTTTTCAGAGTTTATTTTAAATTGGGCCTGAACTTACACCTATTAGGGTGGAGTAGAGAAGCAGACGATTTTTAAAGGTATGCTACGTAGTCATTTCAGAAACATTGCTATGCAATTTGTCTACTGACTTTTATTTTCAAAATATAAATTCTCCATGGCTGACCTTTTTATTCAAATTAATTTTAATAATAAAACTCTTCATCAGATTCTTTGTTATTTACCACCTGCTACAACAAAACTGTAGAACAAAAGCTTATTATCAAAATAAAATTCCATCATTAGTATCACTATAATTTTAGAACTTTTACAATACACTGCTGTTTACTTATAGTTGCATGCAGATTTTTTTTGTTTATAAGTCAAGAGCAGGTTGAATCTCAATGAAACGTATCACAGTTATACCTGCAAAATTTAAAAAAGCAATAGCTGTATGCTATCTGCATTAATTTTATTAGTTTTCTTGGGCTACATAACAAATTACCATAACTTGGATGGCTAAAACCAGAGAAATATTTATTTTCTCACAGTTCTGGAGACTTGAAGTCTGAAATCCCAGGTGCCGGTAGAGCCATGATCTTTGTAAAGGCTCCAAGGGAGGATCCTTCTTTTGCCTCTTCTTGGTGCTACTTGCAATCCTTGGCATTCCTTGCCTGGCAGCTACATCACTCCAATCTCTGCCTAGGTCTTCACATGACCACCTTCCCTGTGTCTATATTCCGACTGTCCATTTCTAATAAGAACACTAGTTATATTGTATTACAGGCCTATTCTAATCTAGTATGACTTCAACCTAATGTTATTACATATGCAAACCCCCATACCCAAATAAAGACACATTTATAGGTTTGAAGGGACATGAACTTCGGGGCCTACAATTTAACCCAGTACACTACTTAATAATGCAAAACTTAGATGTATGCTTTTATGTAAATTTTTGAAATGTTACACTAAGTGTATTCTGCAAAATAATGACTAGAGAAGATGGTGGTTGAATAAAGGCTGCACAGTATAGTGGATAAGCATGGCTTCTGGAACCAAACTGCCTGGGTTTAAATCCTGGATCTGCCACTAGTACATAATGTGATCTTGAGAAAAGCACTCAAAATCTTTTGGCTCGATATTCCTCATGTGTAAAAGAGATATAGCCAGATAACTTTCCTCAAAAACTTATTGTAAGTGTACAGTAAATTACTATAAAATGTTCAGGCAGAAACTAAAATATAGCCCTAGATAATCATTGACTGTTGCTGGGTCTATTACTATGACTTCTAATGACACACACTCTAAGGTTTGGCTGTGTCCGCAACCAAATCTCATTTTGAATTGTAACTCCCACAATTCCCATGTGTCGTGGAGGCAACCTGGTGGGAGGCAATTGAATTATGAGGGTGGGTCTTTCCTGTGCTGCTCTCGTGATAGTGAATAAGTCTCATGAGATCTGATGGCTATAAACATGGGAATCTCCCTGCTCAAGTTCTCCCTTTGCTGCCATCCATGCAAGACTGGACTTGCTCCTCCTTGCCTTCCACCATGATTGTGAAGCTTCCCCAGCCACGTGGAACTTATGTCCATTAAACCTCTTTCTTTTGTAAATTGCCCAGTTTTGTCTTTATCAGCCGTGTGAAAACGGACTAGTATACACTTTTTAAAAAATATTGTGATAAACTTTTCCATTTTAACCATTGCAAAGTGTACAACTAAGTAACATCAATTACATTCAAAATGCTGTGCAACTATCACTACTATATACTATATTTCCCAAACTTTTACATCACTCCAAGCAGAAACCATTAAGGAAATGACTCCCCATTAACCTCTCAAACCCCTGGTAACCTTTATTCTAATTTCGGTCTCTATGAATTTGCCTATTCTAGACATTTCATGCAAGTGGAATTATACAATATTATCATTTTGTGCCTGGCTTCCTTCACTTAGTATAATGTCTTCAAGGCCCATCTATGTTGTACTATATATCATAGCTTCATTTTATGGTGAAATAATACCGTATTGTATATACAGTCATGCTCTGCACAATGACATTATGGTCAATGATAAATCATGTACACAATGGTAGTCTGATATCATTATAATACAGCTGAAAAATTCCTGTCATAAGGATTGTATCATAAGGTATATATCATAATGTCATATTTGCAACATATCACTTGTGATTGTGATACCAGTGTAAACATATTGCACTGTCAGTCCTAAAGTATAGGATATACAATTATCTACGGTATATAATGATAATAAAGACTGTTACTGGTTTGTGTATTACAATATTTTTATCAATATTTGAGTGTACTCTTTCTAAACAAAAGTTTACTGTAAAATAGCCTCAGGCAAAGTCCTTCTGGAGATACTCCCGAAGAAGACATTGTTATCATAGAATATGACAGCTCCATGTATGTCATTGCCCCAGAAGACCTGCCAGCAGGGCAAGGTGCGGAGGTGGAAGACAGTAATATTGATGATCTTGACCCTGCATAGGGCTAGGCTAATATGTGTTTTTGTGTCTTAGTTTTGTGTCTTAATCAAAAATTTTGAACATGAAATCATAAAAATAGACTAAAACTTACAAGAATATAAACAAGGAAAATTTTTTTGTACAACTGTACAATGTGTTTTAAGCTAAGTGTTATTACAAGAGTTATTAAGTACAAAAAAATTATAAAGTTATCCGTTAATTTTTAAAGAAACATCATTTACATTTGTCATAGCCTAAGTGTACAGTATTCATAACGTCTACAATAATGTGTACAATAACATCTACGTTCACTTAGTATTCACCCAGAGCAACTTTCAGTCTTGAAAGCTCCATATATGGTAAGTGCCCCATGCTAGGGTTCCATTTTCTGTCTTCTAATCCATATTTTGATGGTGCCCTTTCTATATTTAGTATGTTTACATACACAAATACTTACCATTGAGTTACAATTGCCTACAATATTCAGTACAGTAACATGTTGTTCAGGTTTGTAGCCTAAGAGCAATAGACTATGCCATATAGCCTAGGTGTGTAGTAGGCTATTCAATCTAGGTTTGTGTAAGTACTCTATGGTGTTCGCACAATGACGAAGTTGCCCAAAGATGCATTTCTCAGAACGTATCTCTGTCATTAAGCAATGTATGACTTTACTGCATTTTGTTCATCCATTAATCTGTTGATGGAAACCTGCATTGTTTCCACCTTTTAGCTATTGGAAACACTGGTGTATGAATATCAATTTGAATTCCTATTTCCAATTCTTTTGGGTATATACCCAGGAGTGGAATTGCTGCATCATATGATAATTCTATGTTTGATTTTTTGAGGAATCATTAAACTGTTTTCCATAATGGTTGCATCATTTTGCATTTCCAACAGCAATTTATGAAAGTTCCAATATCTCCACATCCCTGAATATACTTATTTTTCTGTGTTTTTTGTTGTTGTTTTTGTTTTTGTTGTTGTTATAGGTATCCTCATAGGTGTGAAGCAGTATCTCATTGTGGTTTCCATTTGCATTTCCCTAATGACTAGTATTGTTGAGCTTCTTTTTGTAGGCTTATTGCATTAAAATCCTGTGTCATTTTTTTAAATTGTTGTTGAATTGTAGACATTCTTTACATATTCTGTATATTAAACCCTTACAAGATATATGCTTTGCAAATATTTTCTTCCATTCAGGTTGTCTTTTTGCTTTGTTGATAATCCCCTTTAATGCACAAAAAATGTTTCACTGTAAGGCTTATCTAATTTTTTCTTTTTTTGCTTATGCTTCTGATGTCATATCTAAGAATCTGTTGCCAAATTCAAGGACATGAAGACTTACCTTTATGTTTTTCTAAAAGTTTTGTGGTTTTAGTTCTTATTTGTATGTCATTAATCTATTTTTAGAGTTTTTATACAGTTTAAGGGGTCCAGTTGATTTGTCTGTTGAAATCCAGTTGTTTCAACACCATTTGATGATAATTTTTCCTCATTTCAATGGATTTGCCACCCTTGTTAAAAGGCAATTGACCATAGATGTATAGGTTCTGGACTCGCAATTCTATTTCGTTGGCCTGTGCATCTTTATAGGTCATTATATAGACATATGCCTGTCCCACAGTGTTTTGGTTATTGTAGCTTTATAGTAAATTTTGAAACTGGGAAGTGTGAGTATTCCAACTTTGTTCTTGTTTTTAATATTGCTTTTGGTATTTGGCGTCCCTTGCAATTCCATATGAATTTAAGAATGTGCATTTCCATTTACACAAAAAAGACTGTTGGTGTTTTGATAAGGATTGCATTGATCCGGGTGCGGTGGCTCAAGCCTGTAATCCCAGCACTTTGGGAGGCCAAGGAGGGTGGATCACTAGGTCAGGAGATCGAGACCACCCTGGCTAACATGGTGAAACTCCGTCTCTACTAAAAAAATACAAAAAACTAGCTGGGTGAGGTGGCGGCACCTGTAGTACCAGCTACTTGGGAGGCTGAGGCAGGAGAATGGCGTGAACCCAGGAGGCAGAGCTTGCAGTGAGCTGAGATTTGGCCACTGTACTCCAGCCTGGGCAGACAGAGCAAGACTCCGTCTCAAAAAAAAAAAAAAAAAAAAGATTGCATTGAAGATGTAGATCACTTTGGGTAGTATTGACAATTTAGGCATATTAGGTCTTCTTACCCTTAAACATGGAGTGTCTTTGCATTTATTTAAGCCTTCTTTCATGTATTTCATCAATGTTTTATAGTTCTTAGTGACAAGTGTTTTACCTCCTTGGTTGAATTTGTTTTTAGGTATTTTATTCTATTAGATGCTACTATAAATGAAATTTCTTAATTTCCTTTATTCATTGTAGATGCATAAAAGCAAAACTGATTTTTATGTGTTGATATTGTACTGTGATACTTTGCTAAATTCGTTAGCTCTGTTAGCTTTCTGTGGGTTTTTTGGGGGTTTCCTATGTACACATACCATCTGCATATATACATAGTTGTACTTCTTCCTCCCCAATTTGGATGACTTTTATTTATTTTCTTTGTCTAATTTCTCTTGATAGAACTTTCAGAACAATGATGAATACCAGTGGAGAAACTGGACATATTTGTCTTTTTTCCTATTCTTAGAGGGAAAGCTTTCTGTCTTTTGTCATTTAGCGTAATGTTAACTGTTTTATTTTTGGAAATACTCTTGTCATATTTCCTTATAAGAGTTTCCTTGTATTTCTGATTTATGTTGAGTGTTCTATCAAGAAAGGGATGTTGGCTTCTCTTAAGTCTTTTTTCTGCATCGAGATCATTATGAGCTGCGTTTTCCCTTTCATACTAGTAATTTGGTGTATTACATTGACTGATTTTCTTATGTTAAACCATGCTTCTGTTCCTGGGATAAATCCTACTTCACCATGGTGTATAATCTATTCAAACACTGTTAGATTATGTTTCTAATATTTTGTTGAGGATGTTTGCATCTTATATTCATAAGGAATATGTCTTTAATTTTCTTTTTATATTATGTCTTTAACTGGTATTAGCATCAAGGTAATTCCTCACTGAGTGAATTAGGAGGTGTTCCCTCTGTTTTTTGGAAGAGTTTGAAAAGGAGTGATGTTAATTCTTTTAAATATTTGGTAGAGTTCACTGGTGACACTGGCCCTGAACGTTGTGTTGAGAGGTTTTTTTGATTAATTCAATCTCTATATTTGTTACAGTTCTGTAAAGATTTTCTAATTCTTCTCGAATTAGTTTAGGTTATTTGCATGTTTCTAAAAATTTGTCCATGTTAATTGATCTAATTTATTGACATGCAATTGTTCATAGAACTCTTTATTTTGTGTGTCAGGTCTGTAGTAATGTCCTCACTTTCATTCCTGATTTTAGTTAATTGTGTACAGAAGAACTTGAAAGAAAAAATCATCTATCATTCTGTCCTATATAGAAAATAGTTATGCAATTTAAAAATGTATTCTATCATTCAACAACATAAAAATGTCTAACACTTTTTATCCTAATTTTAATGCCAGAAAACTATCCTAAGGAAATCATCAGAAATCTATACATTTATTGAAAAAGATGTTTAGTCCAGAATTCTTCCAAATATCAATCACTTACAATCCATCTAAATTTCCAGCCATAGGTCATAAATAAAACTATCACATCTCCATACAATGAAATATCATATAAGATAAAAATCTGGTATCACATTTAATATGTTTACTAAAATGGAAATGTCCAAAATACAGCAAAGTTTTAAAGATTTAAAATATTAACTATGAAGCTCTTCCTAAATTATGAAAGATGTCACAGGACTTGGATTTTTCTGATTTCCCTTGGTCTTACCATCATAGAATTCTGGACTGCAGATGAGCTTTAATGTCTGACTTCAAATTCTCTAGCTCAGGGAAAATAATTGAGTAAATTGATAAATATTGCATCATTACAGACTTGGATTTGGATGCCAGTCATGGTATTATAAATTGGCTAACCAATTTCAGCTTGTGTTTGCTGAATGTGTGTATATCAGGCTGTTGGGAGCACAGTATTTTCGCATGTTTTCGAAATTGTTTTCCTGTAAACTTGGCCAGTCTTACTCCTTCAAGAATAGTCTAAATTGAAATTGTTAGTAGTGCATTTATTAGTAGAAAGTGTGACTTTATTGCTGTTTTTAAAATGATTTTAAACACTTAATTGTTGGCATTTTCAGATTTTACTATGCCCTGAGGCCTAATGGAATCTAGCAAGATTATGATAAATACAAACAAAATGATCTAATTATGGTACATGTTTTAAAAATGCAAAATTATGTTCTGCTGTCTAGATTGCATCAATGCCAGTGAAGCTTAAAATGATTGATCAGTGCCAGTCTTGCCTCAGGCCCCACAAAGCCGCATGGCTCTTGGGTTATATCTTCCACCATGAGGAGAGAGATAAGAATGATATGTAATCTGACCACTCCTGCTCTGCCAAAGCAGCCCCACCCCATTCATTCCCAGGCACCCTCCCTACTTAAACGGATGTTTTAAAAAGTGACCTTCCTCCCAAATATGTAAAACTTAAAGAATGTCTTTAGCAGAATAAAACGAAATTATTTCCGCAATGAAGTTATTCTAAACTATTTAAAATTAACAAGCCCCACAAAAATACTAGTTAAAAGTACTACTGGAACTATTATGAATACTACTGTTAATATGAATACAAAAAAAACCTTTTGAAATGATAAAAGATTAAATAATTATTTGTATACCAGCTACTGCCGCTGCCAAGCAACAAAGTTGACCTGCCAGTTTTCAATTCTAGGTCAAAACTGGTCAAAGAATGAGCTACAGACAACTCCTTTCTTTAGGAAACATCAGCACTCATACCTACAACTTCTACAAGGCTGTGCAATGGTTCTCATGAGCTCTTTAATCTCATAGAAATCTTGCCTTGTAGTTGAAGACACGCTGCCTTAATGTGAGGTCTTGCCTTATTAATACCCTCAAGTCAAAGGC
>NW_012111364.1:7823577-7827873 GCF_000951035.1 Colobus angolensis palliatus
TTTATTGCTGTTTTTAAAATGATTTTAAACACTTAATTGTTGGCATTTTCAGATTTTACTATGCCCTGAGGCCTAATGGAATCTAGCAAGATTATGATAAATACAAACAAAATGATCTAATTATGGTACATGTTTTAAAAATGCAAAATTATGTTCTGCTGTCTAGATTGCATCAATGCCAGTGAAGCTTAAAATGATTGATCAGTGCCAGTCTTGCCTCAGGCCCCACAAAGCCGCATGGCTCTTGGGTTATATCTTCCACCATGAGGAGAGAGATAAGAATGATATGTAATCTGACCACTCCTGCTCTGCCAAAGCAGCCCCACCCCATTCATTCCCAGGCACCCTCCCTACTTAAACGGATGTTTTAAAAAGTGACCTTCCTCCCAAATATGTAAAACTTAAAGAATGTCTTTAGCAGAATAAAACGAAATTATTTCCGCAATGAAGTTATTCTAAACTATTTAAAATTAACAAGCCCCACAAAAATACTAGTTAAAAGTACTACTGGAACTATTATGAATACTACTGTTAATATGAATACAAAAAAAACCTTTTGAAATGATAAAAGATTAAATAATTATTTGTATACCAGCTACTGCCGCTGCCAAGCAACAAAGTTGACCTGCCAGTTTTCAATTCTAGGTCAAAACTGGTCAAAGAATGAGCTACGGACAACTCCTTTCTTTAGGAAACATCAGCACTCATACCTACAACTTCAAGGCTGTGCAATGGTTCTCATGAGCTCTTTAATCTCATAGAAATCTTGCCTTGTAGTTGAAGACACGCTGCCTTAATGTGAGGTCTTGCCTTATTAATACCCTCAAGTCAAAGGCCAAGGGGGAATGGCTATAATTTGATTAAATTTTCCAAAAAAATACAGGTTCAATATTCTATGGCGTATCAATGGTTCAAGCATGGAGGAAGGATACCTGAAGGGAGACCATAGAGGTGGTAGTGAAAACAAGTACTATTAGCATTAGAATGTCTAAATGTTTTCATTTCCCTTACTAGAAACATATTTCTTACTCAAATTATGAGCTCTTTAAGCCCAGGCTGTGGGAACTCAAATACATTCTAAGACACTGGGAGAACTGTGTTTATGCACTGGCTATAACCTTAGGCCATTTTCTTACTTCAGTATTTGTTTGCTATACTCACTGCATAGACATTTACAATGAGATTTATCATGTGAACCTTGTAAAGTATAAAGACCAAAGCATTATACTTCTTGGTGTTTGACTGGTCAGCTCATCATGAGGGAGATTGGCTGGCAACTGTGGTCTTTCTAATTGATATGTGGTAGCTGAGCAGTTGTTCAACCAATAGCTTTATAAATGGCTTCAAGTCCTCCAAACCTGAACAGTATCAGTTCAGTAAATTCCTATCAATGTGGGTAAAGAATCAAGCTTAAGTGACTAACCTAAATGATCCCCTATAATTTGAAGGAAAGGAAAGACTAACTTTTGAGACTTAAATGTTTGTCATTATGCCAAGCAATTCTTACCCTGAAAGGCAATTGTTTTTATCCCCATTGTACAGTTGAGGAAGTCAATCTTTCAGGAGTTAATATACCCAAGGTCACATTTTCTATGTACAAGAACCTAGATTCAATCACATGGGGCTAACTCCAAATCTAGTGCTTTTTACCTCACACAGCACTATATATATACTGTTTCTAATAACACAAATATTCACTGCCAACCCCAAATGACATCACTGTAATGAAGATAATGGTTCTAAAGTCAGCAAAAGGGCTGGCTTTTTGAAATGCTAGGAGCTAAGTATTTTACTTACACTACCTTACTTTCCTCCTAACAGTTGTATGTACAAGCACTAGTATAAAGTCCATTTTACAGAGGAGAAATCAAAAGGTAAAAATTTAGATTAAGAAACTTAACATCTCTTAATCGGCACAAAATAACCCAAAGCCAGATCTGCCAACCATGCTGATGCATGCTTGTGTATATCTGACTCATTTTTACGATTCTTCCATTATAGTAAATTTTCATTAAACACTGTTTATTTTCATTGCCTCTTGTCATAAGTCGTTTTTTCCTTGACAAGAGACTAGGAGAGATCTTTCTGAAATGTCCAAATAACCATTCACAAACAAAAAATAAGACTTTGGCCCTTGTCTCTCAATAAAGACTATGATAGCATGAGGATTGGGCAAGATAACTTTGTTCAACATTTTGTTATGTCTATATATACGGCATCTACATTGATAAGGCTTTTTTTGATATAAGTATATTGACATCTAAAATGTTTAAAAAACATTTTAATATTGAGAACCAAAACATTTATTGGTGACTTGGGGTAGGTCAGACAGAAAAAGTGTGCCTTAAATATTTCTTTATATGTTGAACCTCTCTCTATATATATATATATGTTTTATGTCATATATATTTAATATATAATATATATTTTACATATAGTAACAGATAATATATTATCTGTTAGTAAATAGTAACAGGTAATTCTGTTAATTAGAATTAAAAGGTAAGTTATTTGATGTCATCTATCTGCTTATGTTGTTTTATTTTGTATATACTTTCTCAAGTCTGGTTTTTATTGAACACAACATTTATTGCTCATTTTAAATTTGTTTAATTCAAATATTAGATTTAATGCATGAGTAGTTATTTTATCACTTGAAATATGTTATAAAATGGTAAAGTAATCGGATTTGAAACAAACTTATAAATCAGGCATTATTGATATTAGCAGAACAATTCTGAGATTAAAAAATGCAAACTATAAAGGAAAATCAAAGAAAAATAATATAAATACAAATCCGCTCTGTTGTCATTTATCACTGGGTCACAATTAACCTCACTGGCAATCTTCCTTTGAAATTATGTACCACTTCCAAGTATGTGTTTGATGTATTTCCTTTTCTTCCAAACAGATTTCTATATGCCCTTTGCCACCCAAATAAAAACTATTTTCTTATTTATAAACAAAACCTACGTGGAAATTTGAACTTAACTAAACACACTGGAAAAGTTAATTAGAAATCTCACTTTAGATTACATTTCGGTCATGATAAATTGTTGCATGGAATGGAAATGTGGAAGATAAGCACTTCTCAGAGAATCTGAGGAGATATTCTGGATTAACTGTACAAACAGGATTGCTGGGCTGAACAGTGTTTAAACGAAATCAGTTGTAAGTCATGTATAAGTTTCGATAATATTTAATTGATAAACATTTACCAACAAAATATGATACTTTGTAGTTGGAAGAGAGCAAGGCATTACAGTCCAATAAGAGCATTTGGAAAGATAAGGGCATGTGTATTCTGGGAACAAAAACTGCTGGAGATAGAGCATGTCTGCTGCATAGGGTTCAAAGCAAGGTGCCATGGCTTATTTGACTACAAAAGTAGGTTTATTAACCTTTTTGACAGCCCCATTATATTGTGAGCAACTTGAGGGGAAAGGCTGCCATATTCATAGCGGTGAAGCTTGAATAGCCTGGTATATCATAGAAACCCAGTTAACATCTACAGAAAGGAAAGAGTTAAGAAAACTAATCAGTGCAGGGTTTCTTATCTCTTGATAAAAAGCATAGTTTATTCTGCAAACATTGATACCAAGGTTATTTGACAAGGGAATACATTGATCCAACTCTGGCTACAGTTTGGAGGGGTGTTGTGTAGAGACAGAACAAAAGAGTAATTTGAAAACAGTTGATTTTTTAAAAAAACTGATTTCAAGACAACGGGAGAGGGCAAAAATTAAGAAATTAAGGAAATATTACAAACATTACAAGGATAAATTTTGCACTATGTGTAGCTTTTTAGAGAATGAGGAGAAACATGAAAATGACATTGACTCCCCAATATGTCCTATAAAAATCTTTTTAAGGGCCAAGTTTGTATTTCCAACTACCCACTGTCTCTGAAGACTCCCAAACTATTCACTCTTAGCATCCCAACACGAATTTATTTTTAGGCCTTTCTCTATGTTCCCATCTACACAAATAGTCAATTTGGTTTCTTTTTATTGCCTTGTAACCAATACCACTGCCTCCACAGTCTTCCCAACTACGCCTCTCATTTGAGCTCGTGTGAAAAAGCCCAGAAGGAAGGATGCAAAGGTCTTGCTTCATTAAATAAGGTAAAAATGCTTGTAAAAGTGTTGTTTTGGAGTGGCAGCTTTAGTTTTAAAAACATAGAACAATTTGTGAGTGCATTTGGATGTGGTAGCAGTAAAGAAGGAAGGCAGGGATGTTGAGAGCAAAAAGAATAGAATAAAATGGACAAAGACAATGCATTAATCTCCCAGCATG
>NW_012111364.1:7828688-7830842 GCF_000951035.1 Colobus angolensis palliatus
AGATATAAAACACCTAGGAAAAAAATAAATCATGAAATATACAACATTATGGGAAGAACACTAGCAAACCATAACCAGGAGCAGAAAAACAAGGCATAGCCAAGAGAAAGCCATATACATTGCCCCAGGTTTAAAGATTATTATAAAAATGTTGAACCTCTTTGTATGAAGCTATAAATTGAGTCCAATCTAACTCCAAATACTGAATTTTCTTGGGTTATGAAACAAGCAATTTTACAGTTCCTTTGACATATAAAGGACATACAAATAGCAATAACAAAAGAATAAGAAATGTGGGAAGATTTGTTTTCTTTACTGTAACTTATTTTTTAAAAATAGGAATAGTTAAGGGCATACGCTTTTACCATGTGAATTAAGATGAAATCAGAAGTCAGCCTGCACATGCCTGTATGCATGCATATACATCCTATATATCAAGACACACATCTTACATTTGGGCACAGTATGAATTTAAAATATGATTTAAGTGTGATATTCCCAATAAGTACGTAAGAAGTTACTGAATAAATGGTGTTGAAATGTTAAACTCATTTGCCAAAAATAAACCTAGCAAGCTAACAAAAATGATATCCCTATCTGATTGTATTCGTTTACTAGGGCTACTTTGCCAGGGCAAAGTACCACAGACTTGGTGGTTTAAACATTAGAAGTTTATTTTCTGACAATTCTGGATACCAGCCATTAAAGATCAGAATGTCAGCAGGGTTGATTTCTTCTGAGTCCTCCTTCCTGGGCTTGTAGATGGCCAGCTAAATCTTCTCCCTGTGTCTTCACAGGGTCTTTTCTCGGGATGCCTGTGTCCTAATCTATTCTTAAAAGAACGTTATGTTGTATTAGGGCCTACCCTAATGATCTCATTTTACCTTAATTGCCTTCTTAAAGGGCCAATCTCCAAGTGCAGTCACATTCTGAGATAATGGATGTTAGGACTTCACCATATGAATGTTGGGAGCATATGATTCAGTGCATTATACTCATATTATAAAATTCATTTCAAAAGAATTAAGAATTTTCAAAACACACTAGAATATGGCCCTTTTGACCTCAATGCACAGGTTTCAGAGATTTTATAAACTTCCTGAAGTTGTAGGAAAAATTTTCTAAACATGAAAATTTGTGCACATTTTTACTGAAAGACTTTGCCTCTCAAAAGCTTTGTGAAAGGATCTATAATTAATACTTTTTAAGTTTAGAAAGTAAAGTTTAGAACAGTAAACTAGAGGAACATTTAAGTGATATTTATATAATATTGAAGCAGGTAAAGACTCTAAGCATAACAGCAAAAGCACACACCCTAAAGGAAAATATAGATGTGGTTCACTACATAAATATTAAACAATTTTTAAGGAGAAAGAAATTTAAGTTAAAAGTAAAAGCCTGAGGGAAATAATTATTGCATAGATAGGAAGGTAGCATAAAATGGAGTTAAGTACAGGGGTTTAAAATAAGATATGTAGCTTTAATATTAGCCTATCTGCTACTAGCCATGTGACTTTCAACAAAGTTTTCCTCACTTTTAAATTTCTTCAAATTAAAATGGATATTGCAATACTATCAAATAGGAATACCAAGAAGGTTATACTGGGGACTCTGTGGGTGTGTGTGTGTGTGTGTAAAAAGTACAATAACTAGCACATAGAATTACATCAGTAAATGTTTTCTAAGGCAAAAGTTTAAAATACATATGAATATACATAATTTTATAGTGCTCTTTTTATGTAACGTACAAAAATACTTCAAAATAAATTTCAATAGAAAAATGAGCATCCAACATGAACAGAAAAATCCAGTAAAATAATGCAGGTGATCAAAACCATCAGAAGCAATACACAATCTCACACTCAGAATAACAAATAGGCCAGTCCATGTGGTTTAGAAATGATTTTTACATTGAACTTAGTTTATGCATTATTAATGGGTAATTGCTAACATATAGTAAGTACTGAAAAATAAAAATGAAAAAATAGTTCCTACTTTAAATAGTTCCTACTTTAATGTAAAAAATAACATTAAAACATAATATATAAAATTAAAAAGATATAAAATATAACATATAAACTCTAAAGAAATGCATGAAGCAAATGACAATTTAAAAGGAAATCTAAAGGGCATAAATCAAGGCAGTGGAATGAC
>NW_012111364.1:7831657-7837337 GCF_000951035.1 Colobus angolensis palliatus
CTTGACCTTATTACTTCCTAAAGATTCCACCTCTTAATAATATCACACTGTGGAGTAAGTTTCAACATATGAATTTTAGGGGGACAATTATTGAGACCATGGTTACCAGGCTCCCATAAAGATATCAGTTTAAAAATCTCTGAAATTCTAGCTGACAAAAAAAGATGAGACCATGAAACTCCTAATACTCCTATACTAGAAGTATTAATATTGAGTATGAATTGATAAATCACTATCTTTTTTTAACTGATTAAAAGAAAAAATAACCTGTCTTAGAATAGGGATAGGAAATGGAAGAAAATGAAAGGCAAACAAAATATGTGAACCCACATCACAATAGCAAGAAAGTTATGATCCAAGCTTCTGATGCAGGAGCATAATAATCGAGAGTTGTCACTCACAGGTCATCAGAGTGAGAAGGAACCTTATATTGCTGTTGCCCGGCAGGCCATCTACCTCCAAAGGTAGCTCACACTCCAAGTCATGCCACTTTTCATTAGTATCTGTTTATTAGTCAAAGAGTTTTACAAAATAGACTGTCTCATCCAGGAATTGATGAAACAGATTTTTGTCATAAGGCTGGATCACTGTAAATGTGGATGATACAAAGCTTCAAGTAACAGAGAGACAAAGCTCATTCTAAATTATTCATAAGGAACATGACTCCAGACTGAAGAAATATCCCATGTAAAATGAGCCTATGTTAGCACACACCTGTCTTATTTTTATTTTCCACTTTGGCTTGACATCTTATGTATACAAAGTATCTCTGAGATTACTATGATTTAGTTGCTTGCTAGTTGCTAATATTACATCATTGAAATGAGAACTACATTAACCATGTCTGTGATGTGCCTTGCATAAAGTGGAGATGGTCCCTGAATATACGTAACTCACATCTGGCTGTGACAAGGTACAAATTTCTTCTACACTCTGAGTTGCATTACTTCAAGTGTTAATTTTCATGAGCTGAGAATTTTTTAACCCACCAAATTAATTTTCTGAAACACTAAAGTGTGGTTGATAATCTTAATAATATAAAAATTTCCTCATTTTTCCAGGTTTAATTTTGCCCTATTTACAGGCTATTTAGATAATGCAAATTAAAGAGTCCATTTTTATTCTGCTAAACTATACACAAGAACGTAAATGGGAAATATTTCAGCCAAGTAGCCAATTATGTATGTATACCAAATATGTATTTGTGTGTATACATATATAAATACATGTATACCTTATTGCCACTTTGCAAAATATGTGTTTATTCTCATGTGGGCTCATGAAGACATTTTGCTTTTAATTTCTCTCTCAAGTAACAAATTGTGTAGCTCCAGAATGTTGCTTACCATTACTGGTTTGGCCTTAGGGACAGTTACTTTATTACCTTTCTGAACCGTACCTCAAAATAATTAATTAATTGATGTTCTTAGCAGCCTCATTCTGACAAAAACATATGATACTCAAATGTTAAACATGGAACCTCAGATGAAACTGTCAGGAAAAAGCTGAAAAGTGGTTATTAATATGGCTTTTGATAAATATCTGCTCAGCCTCACACTGTGCCTCGTCTGTTTTCATCTTGGAAAGTAGTTAATCTGATTGATGAAGATCCTGGTTCAGATTGTCTTCCATGCTGAGTTTAATAACGGCACTTTAAAAAAATATATTTTCAAGTTTTGAAGATGTTTGTGCCTTCTTGTTTGACTGTTTTTCAGGAGCACAAATTTTAAGTGTTGCCCATACCATTCCCTAAAATGGTAGGTGTGCCTTACTGTCACACATCTCATAAGCACAAGAATTGAGACTGGTTTCCATGCCATCACTCTTTCTAAAGTGAGATTTAATGGGCATGTTGTCAAAAGGCTTAATACTAACCCTCCAGGCACAAGTCCATCCAGAAAAATCAGGCAACTAGCACCAATGAGTTACAACACTTGGCTCATTATCATTACCCAGCATCTCCCATGAGGCCTGACATTTTTCATCATAATTCCATCAAATAGTTCCACGTCTACATTAAGCACAGTCACAGCAATGACTGACACAATAGGCCATGGCTATGCTTCATGATAGTCATGCTCTGTGGTGTAGCCACTTAAGTGCCCTCCAGTCACCTTAATAATTGTCAATGTACAATACTCTCTCCATTTTAATGAGAAGGAAATTTGGTAGAAGAAGGTGGTTCAAAAATCTGATTGGAAGTATTCAAGGTCATTTTTTTTTCTTTGGATACTAGAATGTAATTTAAATTCTTTTTTACTTTAAGTTGCAGGATACACGTGAACAATGTGCAGGTTTGTTACATAGGTATATGTGTGCCATAGTTCATGGCTACACCCATCAACCTGTCACTTAGGTTTTAAGCCCCACGTGCATTAGCTATTTGTCCTGCAAAGATCAGTTTTCAACTATCAATGTCATAGTAACTGGCCAGTATGACAAGTCAAGAAAAGAATGGAAACCCTTTTGTTTGTGTGATCAACTAAGTTTAGATGACATCAATATGATCAAATTATGCATCAGCGTTCAAATGAGAGAGAAAACTTCGTGCTAAACTCCTTGTTCTTCTGGTATATGGCCTACCATCATGCAGGCAATTATGTTCCTCTATCACTTCAACATTATAAATGAATGAGAAAAGTGAACATTTGTCATTTGTAGACGCAGACTTCAATAACCTTTTGCACCATGTAGCGATGTAACTTGAAGTTGGAAGCTCTAGTAGCTGTGTATACTCTTGCAATGGTACCTTTTCTGTATCAGGTACTGAGTTATAAAAGACTTAGTTCATTGTCTTCAGTTATTTTCTGAATATCTAAGTGTTCTGTGTGTTTATAAATTCATACATATAGGTTCACACTCAAAGTGTAAAACAGTGCAGCTTAAAGACATCAGGAGTATTTTAAATTAACAAACATTTAGTGATTAGGGCCAATATACACTGAATTGAAATAAGCCTCATTTTTAATGAATCAGTTACTGATATGAATTGTCACTTGTTTCACATCTTGTGAGGCAAATTTGATAAATTTAACACACTTCTTACATGAGAAACCTAGAAAATAGTTAGTTTCCCCCTTTTAAAATTCTTTCTACCCTAACAAGTTATTCTGGGTCATCTATGGGAAAAGGGATTTGTTTATACACCTTTCTCCATACTAAAATAACATGTAACTTCAAGTTGATATATTCATTAGCATGTGTTCAGGTATAGCTACCATTCAGAGAAAAATAAACCCGTTACTATGAATTCAAACAGTCCTTTGATAATTTTACTAATGACAACATATCACCCAGTTTAGAGAAGTGGTAAGATTATCGGAATCTCAGGACCAAGAAACCATTTTTGGTCTGAAAAATCATACAGCACTAGGAAAGTAAATATACCTAGTCAATGCCTATTAAAAAAAAAAAAAAAACATTATCTTTGGTCTCCAAGTTTCAGCCTTCTATTATAAAAAATATAATTAAATAAAATTAAGAAACGTTTTGTAGTTTTGCAGGCCTTCATAACTGTGTTGGTTTGGTAACCTTTGTGATTCATAAGGTTATGTGATCCAAAAACCTCAATAGCTGTGTATGTACTGGACTTTTGCCCTTGGTGTTGGGGTACATATAAAAAGAGCTTCAAGGGACTTGAACATCAACTAAACAATCATCTTTTAACAGAAAAGAAATAAGGATCAGGCTTTCCTATTTCCCAAAATTCTATGTGAGGTGTCTATTTTTGATAGTGTTTTGTGTATCTCTTATCATAGTAGTATATTAAAATTGGTTTTTACTTGCCTGCTTTTCACTATAATGAAAGCTCACTGATTGCTAACATTGAATTCCCAGAATATATAAGGCATTTTAAAATCTAAAATTATAACATATAACATTCACTGAACATTTATTATGTTTCAGGAAATCTAAGTTTTATATATGTTATATAACACATTATATGTGTGTATATATGTATATTGTTCTAGGATTTATTCATTATTTCAGGTTTTCTACATAGATAATCCTGTCATCTGTCAACCAAGACAGTTTTGTTTCTCCCTTATATATTTGTATGCCTTTTATTCCTTTTTCTTGTCTTACTGTCATAGCTAGTATGTCCAGTATGATGTTGAAATAAGTGGTGAAAGGGAACACCCTTTCCTTTATCCTAATCTTACTGGGAAAACATTGAGTTTCTCATCAAGTTTGCTATTAGCTTTAGTTTTTTTTTTTTTTTTTTTTGATGTTCTTCTTCAAGTTGAGCAAATTATCTTGTCTCCCTAAAACTGAGTTTTTATTATGAATAGTTTTTTGATTGTCATTTTTTTATGCAGCTATGATATAATCTTGTTTTTCCTTTTAAGCCTGTTGATGTGATGGATGACATAAATTGATTTTTAAAATGTTGAACCAGTTGGGATACCTGGGATCCACCCTATTAGGTTGTGGTTTATAATTCTTTTTTTTTTTTAATATACATTGTTGGGTTTGATTTGCTAATGTTTTGTTAAGGATTTGCATTGATGTTCAGGAGAGATAGATATTGGTGTCTTTTCATTTGTTTTTGTTTTATAATGTCTTTGTCAGGTTTTGTATTAGGAAAATCTTGGACTCAGAATGACTTAGAAAATACTCCTCTGCTTCTGCCTGTTGGGAGAAAATGTAGGGAATTGGTGTAACTTCTTTCTTAAATCTTAAGAACAATTCACCAGTAAATCCATATGGTTCTGGTGCTGTATGTTTTAAAGACTAGGAATTATTAATTGAAGTTTTTAATAGAGCCAGGCCTATTTAACTTGTTTCTTCTTTTGAGTTCTGGCAAGTTATTTTTAAGGATTAATCTATTTCATCCAGGTTATCAAATTTATCAACAGAGTTCTTCCTAGTACACCTTTATTATATTTTTAATGTCCATGGGATCCGCAGTGATGCTCCCATTTTCATTTCTCATTTTAGGAATTTGTGTCTGCTCTTTTTTCTTAGCCTCACTAAAGGCTTATTGATTTTGAGTTTTAGTTTTGTTTTTCTGTATTGATGTATTCAATTTTATTGATTTGACCTCTAAGATTTATTATTTATTTTATCCTGTTCTTTGGTTTAATTTCCTGTTCTTTTTCTAGTTTTCTAAGGTGAAACCCTAGATTTTTTATTTGAGTTTTTCATTTCGAATAAATCTATTCAGTGGTATAAATTTCTCTTACCACTACTTTTGCTGATTTCTACGTATTTAATGATATTCCTTTATCATTATTTAGCAGTTACTCTTGAGTTTGTAATATACATTTAGAATTAAATCAAGACCACTATAAAATAACACTGTACTGCCCCATGATCCGTGTAAGCACATTATAGTAACAAAATATTCCTGATTTATCTTTCCTATCTTTTATCATTTCCTTCATTTATTTTACTTCTATAAGCATATAATCAAATATAATAAGTTTATGTAAAAGTGAAATACATGTCATTGAAAATATTGTTGCTATTATAATATCAAACAATGTTATCTGTTATATAAATTAACAGTAAGTAAAATAAAAGTTTTAATTTTATTGCTCATTTCTTCTCTGATACTCTTCTTTATGTATGTCCAAGTCTCTGACCTATATCATTTTTCTCTTAGAAAACATCCTTAGCATTTCTTGCAAGGTTTATCTGGCAACAAATTCCCTAAATTTTTGTTCATCTGAGAAAG
>NW_012111364.1:7843302-7845530 GCF_000951035.1 Colobus angolensis palliatus
TTTCATTTCTCATTTTAGGAATTTGTGTCTGCTCTTTTTTCTTAGCCTCACTAAAGGCTTATTGATTTTGAGTTTTAGTTTTGTTTTTCTGTATTGATGTATTCAATTTTATTGATTTGACCTCTAAGATTTATTATTTATTTTATCCTGTTCTTTGGTTTAATTTCCTGTTCTTTTTCTAGTTTTCTAAGGTGAAACCCTAGATTTTTGATTTGAGTTTTTCATTTCGAATAAATCTATTCAGTGGTATAAATTTCTCTTACCACTACTTTTGCTGATTTCTACGTATTTAATGATATTCCTTTATCATTATTTAGCAGTTACTCTTGAGTTTGTAATATACATTTAGAATTAAATCAAGACCACTATAAAATAACACTGTACTGCCCCATGATCCGTGTAAGCACATTATAGTAACAAAATATTCCTGATTTATCTTTCCTATCTTTTATCATTTCCTTCATTTATTTTACTTCTATAAGCATATAATCAAATATAATAAGTTTATGTAAAAGTGAAATACATGTCATTGAAAATATTGTTGCTATTATAATATCAAACAATGTTATCTGTTATATAAATTAACAGTAAGTAAAATAAAAGTTTTAATTTTATTGCTCATTTCTTCTCTGATACTCTTCTTTATGTATGTCCAAGTCTCTGACCTATATCATTTTTCTCTTAGAAAACATCCTTAGCATTTCTTGCAAGGTTTATCTGGCAACAAATTCCCTAAATTTTTGTTCATCTGAGAAAGTCTTTACTTCCTCACTTTTGAAGAATAATTTCTTCAGAAACAGAATTCTAAGTCAGTAGATTTTTTTACTCTCAACACTTTAAATGTTTCTTTCCACTCTTTTCTTGCTTGCATACTTCTTAAGGAAAAGCGGTATGTAATTCTTATCTTTGCTCATCTAAAGATAAGGTGTTTCCAATTACCTCCCTCAGGCTTGGTACAAAATTTTTTCTTTATCTTTGATTTTTCTCCAGTTTGGATATGACATGCATAATTGTAGGTTTTTGGCACTTTCTATTCAGCATTCTGAGGTTTCTGGATCTGTGGTTTGGTATCTGATAGTAATTTGGGCTAATTTTTAGTCATTACTACCTTAGCTTCTTCTTGGGTTATGCTTTTCCTTCTTTTCTCTTTATTTTCTTTCTTATATTCCCCTTCTGTGTATATTACATTTTTTGTAGTTGTTCCACAGTTTTTGAATATTTTTTCAGTTATTTTTCTCATTGCATTCCACTTTCAGAAGTTTCTCAGAAAACTAAAAGCAGAGCTACCATATGATCCAGCAATCCCACTGCTGGAGTGTAGACTCAAAAGAGAGGAATTCAGTATATCAGATTCTTTCTTTAGCTGTGTCCAGTCTACCAAAAAGCCCATCATTTCATTTCTATTATTTCTTTATCTCTAGCAATTCCTTTTTATTCTTTCTTAGAATTTCCATATTTCTGCTTACATTGCCTATCTATTTTTGCATGTTGTTTACTTTGTGTTATAGCTCTTTACATATTAATCATTGTTTTATATTCCCTGTCTGATAATTTCACCATCCCTGCCATATCTGACTCTGGTTCTGACACTTGCTCTGTGTCCTTAGTCTGTGTGTGTGTGTGTATGTATGCACATACACATGCATGCGCACATTTGCATGGTGTTTTGCCTTTTGGTAAACCTTGTAATGTTTTCCTGAGAGCTGGACATAATGTACTGGGTAAAGAGAACTTTGGTTAATAGCCTTTAAAAATGTGAGGGAAAGCATGAGTGGGGTGGGGGGATGGAATTTTTCTATAGTCTTGTGATTAGGTCACAGTCTTCCTCTGGACTGTGAACTTTATATGTGCTTCTGTGTCTCCTTTGCCCCTCATTTAGGTAGGACAATATGACTAGAGTGTGCTGGAGTTGGGTCTTTTCCTTCCCTTGCTGGGAAGGCTACAGTGGGCTGGAGTTGGTTGTTTCCCTTTGCCCACATCGAAGGCTAGAACTGGATGAAATGGAAAATATCCTTTGCTTCTTGGTTAGGATCTGATGAAATCCCAGTAGTTGAGGCTCTGGTAAAATATGTTCTTTCGAGGCAAAGCCTTATTAAGAACAACAGGACATAGGCATGGGCAAGGACTTCATGTCTAAAACACCAAAAGCAACAGCAACAAAAGCCAAAATTGACAAATGGGATCTAATTAAAGAGCTTCTGCACAGCAAAAGAAACTGCCATCAGAGT
>NW_012111364.1:7847665-7848004 GCF_000951035.1 Colobus angolensis palliatus
AACAACAACAACAACAACAAAAAGAGAAAACAAAAAGAACAGAATGCTCCAGAATATCTCAATGATTTCTTTTCCTATCTCCCTGCCAAAGTTATGAGGGGATTTTTCTCAGCTTTTCATTGTGAGAACCTAGTAAAATTTCTAGAGGTAAAAACTCATAAAAGTGCGAGGGACTTCTATGATTGGGTCCCTTTAGAATTTAACTCTCAGACTTGCCTCTGCTCTGAGCCTCCAGCAATTTGTCAGTCTAGGTTTTCCTACCACAGCACGGTGTCCCTGGGCGGTTTCTGCTTGGCATTTCAGGTCGGTTGTGATTGTTTGCGTTTGCCTGTCTGTCTC
>NW_012111364.1:7848943-7850707 GCF_000951035.1 Colobus angolensis palliatus
TCAAAAAGTAGCTCCTGGATTCATTGATTTTTCTGAAGGGTTCTTCATGTCTCTGACTCCTTCAGTTCTGCTCTGATCTTATTTGGCTTCTGCAAACCAAGAAGAGGTCGAATCCCTGAAAGATCAATAGCAGACTCTGAAATTAAGGCTGTAATTAATAGCTTACCAACGAGAAAAAGTCCAGGACCAGATGGATTCCCAGCCAATTCTACCAGAGGTACAAAGAGGAGCTGGTACCATTCCTTCTGAAACTATTCCAAACAACAGAAAAAGAGAGACTCCTCCCTAACTAATTTTATGAGGCCAGCATCATCCTGACATCAAAACCTGGCAGATACACAACAAAAAAAATTTTAGGCCAATATCTCTGATGAACATCAATGCAGAAATCCTCAATAAAATATTGGCAAACCGAATCCAGCAGCACATCAAAAAGTCTATACACCATAATCAAGTTGGCTTTATCCCTGGGATGCAAGGCTGGTTCAACAAATGCAAATCAATAAACGTAATCCATCACATAAACAGAACCCATTACAAAAACCACACGATTATCTCAATAGATACATAAAATTACTTCAATGAAATTCAACACCCTTTCATGCTAGCTAATGATGGAACATATCTCAAGGTAATAAGAACTATTTATGACAAACTACAGTCAATATCATACTAAATGGGCAAAAGCAGGAAGCATTCCCTTTGAAAACCAGCACAAGACAAAGATGCCCTCTCTCACCACTCCTATTCAACATAGTGTTGTAAGTTGTGGCCAGGGCAATCAGGCAAGAGAAAGAAATAAAGTGTATTCAAATAGGAAGAGAGACAGTCAAATTGTCTCTGTTTGTGGATGACATGACTGTATATTTAGAAAACCCCATCGTCTCAGCCCAAAATCTCCTTAAGCTGATAAGCAACTTTAGCGAAGTCTCAGGATACAAAATCAACGTGCAAAAACCCAAGCATTCCTATACACTAATAACAGACAGCCAAATCGTGAGTGAACTCCATTCACAATCACTGCAAAGAGAATAATACCTAGGAATACAACTTACAAGGGATGTGAAGGACCTCTTCAAGGAGAACTACAAACAAGAGGGGACACAAACAAATGGAAAAAACATTCCATGCTCATGGATAGGAAGAATCAATATCATGAAAACGGCCATACTGTCCAAAGTAATTTACAGATTCAATGCTATCCCCATTAAGCTACCATTGATTTTCTTCACAGCGCTAGAATAAACTACTTTAAATTTCATATAGAACCAAAAAGCCCATAGAGCCAAGACATCCTAAGCAAAAAGAAAGCTGGAGGTGGCATCATGCTACGTGACTTCAAACTAGACTACAAGGCTGCAGTAACCAAAACAGATATATAGACCAATGGAACAGAACAGAGGCCTCAGAAATAATGCCACATATCTACAACCATCTGATCTTTGACAAACCTGACAAAAACAAGTAATGGGGAAAGGATTTCCCATTTAATAAATGGTGTTGGGAAAACTGGCTAGCCATATGCAGAAAACTGAAACTGGATCCCTTCCTTATCACCTTATACAAAAATTAACTCAAGATGAATTAAAGACTTAAATATAAGACCTAAAATCATAAAAACCCTAGAGGAAAACCTAAGCAATGCCATTCAGGACATAGGCATTGGCAAAAACTTCATGACTAAAACACCAAAAGCAATGGCAACAAAAGACAAAATTGACAAATGGGATCTAATTAAACTAAAGAGCTTCTGCACAGCAAAAG
>NW_012111364.1:7851623-7864938 GCF_000951035.1 Colobus angolensis palliatus
CACATGTATGCCTATGTAACAAACCTGCATGTTTGTATATGTATCCCAGAACTTAAAGTATATATAAAAATAGAAACAGAGGTCCTTAATCTTTCCTTAATATGTCTCTATCAGGATTTAATACACTGTGAATTTTATGTACAAATCCACTGAAACCACCATTTCCACCTCAGTAGCCGAACTCAAAGGCTATTCTCATATTATTCAATATTCGTTAGCATATGACATCGTTATACTTCATTTTTCAAAAAACACCTAGTGTCATTGGTTTCTAGAAATTATCCTTCCCTAGTTCTATTTCCACACTTGTTACTCCTTCTCAGTCATCTTTCACTTCTCCTCCTTTAAAGTATTTATACTAACTGAGACTATGGTAGTTATTTTATTACTTACTGTAGCTCCATTACATGAGGTTCTTTACCATCTTGTTTATTGCCATATTCCCAGAACCTAAGAGCCAGACTGACTGGGCTCAAGTCCTCATTCTGCTGTGTGCTGTGAGCAAGTTCCCTGCACCGCCCCCCTGCACAACCACGCCAGTCCTTTATGCTACTAAATTGTAAAACGGAGTTAATAATGGCATCTACTTTAGGATAAAATTTAGTCAACATAGGTAAAAGTGCTTGAAAAAGTTCCTGGTATAGTGTTAATACTCAATAAGTATTAACATATGTTATTATAGTAGACAACAAATTAATGCTTGTTGAAGAATTTTTGAAGATAAATCATTTAAAAACTAGGTGTTCTAAGACAGAGTTGGTATTAGGTCTATGTTATTTTCCTCTGTGAGAAAACACTCTATAATAAGAGGATATACTCTTAAAAGGGTTTACCATGAATCAAAAGCTAAAATTTAAAAGAATACTTTAAATAAAATAAAGACATTAAAAACATATTTTTACTACTGATTCAATGTTACATTTGATCAGGTTAATTTGATTATGCTTTGATACTGGATGTCAAGAGAAATTGTCAGATAATTAGAAGTATATAGAATAAATAGCATATTTCAGTTTTCTTTTTATTCAAAAATAAGAAACGTCAATAAATGGTCTTCTATTTCAACAAGTTAATTCAAAAGTTGGTTTGCTTAGTGTATCAGTGAACTTAGTGTGAGTTTTGCTGTAGTAACAAACAAATCCATATTCTCAGTGGATTTACCTTAAAAGAATAAAGCATTATTTATCACTTATTTCACATATTCATTGTGGATAAACTGTAACTCAAGTTCCTTTTGTATTTCAGGACTGAGGTAGTCTGGAATAAAGAAGCAGACCCTATCTAGAGACTTAAAAGTTATATGGCAGAAGGAAAAAACACCATAACAAAGCCATACAATGACCCAGAAAACATTTGTTTGGAAATGGTACAAAGCTCCTTTATTCACATTAAATTGCCCCGGGCAAATCATATATCAAGCCTGGTATATGGTTTGCAAGAAACCACTGTCTTGCAAAAAGGGACTGTGTAAGTCACATATCCAAACAGTACATTAAAAGTTTGTGATATATAATCCCAACAAAATGAGGGAAAAATTATATTTAAAGATCTCTTACAGCAACTTTAAAATTGTTGGAAGTATGGTACATAAGATGTAGTTGAGTGTTTATGTGTGTGAGATCAGTATATATTTTAAATCATACTTGAAAGGCTATCTCCATAGACAAAAGTATACTTCATTACAATTCACCAATTTAGTTAATCTTGATGAAAGTTCATATTACATGAAATATTTGGTGAGAGCAAATACTATTGTGAAACTGGCAAAAATAGGCAACTTGCCTATGCTACAGGCTGTTACTCACTGGAAATAGGTCTCTGATCGCTGGATTTAGGCATTTAATATGACCCAACTTTAACTTTTTCCTATATAAAATGTATACATTTTTCTCCTATTGCTTAATAAATTCACGAATAAGTGCTATACCAGGAAATGAGCTAAAAGACAGGTTAACTCAGTGTCATTTATATTTTCAAGCAAGATATCCGGAGACAAAGATGCAATAATTTTTGTAATTTCATGGAAATTTGCAGGGGAAAGTAGTAATTTCATGGTGACATCTAGGGAAACGTGATGATTTCATGCAGATTTAATCCCCTGTCTCTAAATCATCCACAAATACTACTCAGAAGAGTGTGAAAACAACTCTATGTAAAATTCTCAGTGTTCCAATTATTATAAAAATTAATGAACAGGTGAAGTACAGAATTTTGAAAGTTGGGTTGATCCTAAAAAAAATTAAGGGAATAATTACATGTCCTCCTAAAGCAAACTCCTTAAAAATATAAATTTAGATTAAAAATGTATTTCAAATTCAAACAATTCCCCAATGACAAATTAATAATTCAATTTTGGCAAAAAATATAAATTTTCCCATAAATAACACAAACGACTGTCTGACAACTCATCTTAACAAACTTTAGTAAATGTTTATTACTGATGTACTTAAAGCGACAGTTAATTTTGAAATGTTTTTAAAACAATATTGTGCTATGATATTAACAACTTGTGGATCTGTGAACATGTGGATATTGCTCTGTACGACCTTCCTTAATGCATAAGGGCATAGTTAACCAGGCCTTTAGTTTTGGTCTTTAACCCACATATAAATGGTAAACTCTCAACTAAATTCATTTGACACATAGATTACCTATAACAACTGTCAGTTAATAAGACAAACAAGCAAAGACAAAACACACACACACAAATCTTCTAAAGAGAGGGCCAATTTATTTTCTGCATAAAGGTTTTCTTCAGTCTTGCAATTTAATACAGCTTCAAAACCTGTTGTCTCTTGATTCTATTTCAACTCAGAAGATCTCATAAGAGTCTTCTCATTTGTGAAGGAAGAGGAGATGAAAGAATTCAGTTAAGGGACCAATAGGAATATACAAGAGAATTCAACTGTTAGTGTTTGTGAAGCCTCTCAACTGAGCTGTAGCAGCTTAAACTTCCTTGCTCATCTTCCTGTCTCCCACATAATCCATAGATGCCTATGAGTGTATGTAATGAGACTTGTATTCTGGTGGTGATAGTGAACCAGACCAATAAGTAATGCTAAGAAAAAAATGCCAAAAATGACTTGAGTAAGATAAACATTTCAAGACTGAAACAAATGTAAAATAATTTTAAAGTCTGCTAAAATTTGTGAAGTATTGAGAAACACAACTCAGAGTATAGAAATTGTGCATAATTTAATGTTTTCAGCTTGACTGTGTTAATATGTGTAAAGTTGTATATTTACATCTATACACTTATAGAAACTCATGAATTATGTCAAAAATCACAAATCAAACATTCTCAGACTTATGATAAAATATATACTAATGACACTAAGTAAGTGTGTACTAGTGATAAAGATTTCTTTGGTTTTCCTTATTAGTGGTAATATGGCATGAATTACAGCAATTATTCCTCATATAATTCTCTTTTCCCTTTTTTAAATTGGCCTGGTAAATTATTTTCTCAGCCTTCCCAGTTGGCACTTAAGAGGACACAGTGTATAAAGTATTTTTTAATTATTAAGAACAGTGTTTCCAGAACATAGCAAAGAGTAGAGTGGCACAAATAGAATCTAGAAAGACAGGCAAGTAGTCAATCCAGACCATGCACAGCCCTGAGGAACAGAAGTTGGATTGTATTCTAACAGCAATGGAAAGCTTATATGCTGTTATCATAAGCAGTGTTGGGACATGCACTGATTTACATGTTGTGTGTATGAGAAGAGTAGTTTGGAAGTGGCCATGTGTGGAAGCAGGAAAAAAGTTGGGGGAGAGGGCCTTGATGTCAGGCTCAGGAGCCTGGAGTGATGAGCTATTAAGGGTTTGCTAGCAATGTTAGGAATAGAAATGATCCTGTAATTTTTAAAGATTACTCTGAGAAAGTGTATGTTGGAAGGCTATGTAATAGGCAAATGTGTGTTGTACACATCCAAAAAATATATATGGGCTGACTTAGAGAGGTGGCATTAGAAATAAAAAATAGAACACCCGTATAAAAAAAAGTGCCCATTTTGGTAAATTAGAAGAGAAGTTAGGACTAGATGTAGAGGTTAGCCACTACCAATATTCTGAATTAGCTAAATGATAGAAAATCAGTTTAGGAAACAAAAGACATTTAACAGAATTTGGGATAGCACCTCAGTTAAATCTCAAAGATATAATAAAAAGGAAATAGTATAAAGATACAGAGAAAATTATTGAAAATTGTGTTTAGGAGAGTGATCTAGATTTGAAAGCCATTAAAATAAATTTATAAGGGCAGACATTCACTCAAGGAAAATGTTAAGATAAAACATAAGAGGTGATTACCAAATCTCAAACTTCTTATATTTAAGTAATGGGTCAAGACTGAAAACAAATGAATAATGCATCATCTGATTCAGTGCTGATAACTCTATTGATGTCCCAAGAGTCTAAACAGCAAATTGGGGACATTTAGTCTCTTCAATATCTTAATAATGTCTGATAATCAATATATGCTCAGTCATTTCTAAATGTCTTTTTCTCCAGTGGCTCCATCGATAATGAAGTTTGGATGTTCATATTTTGACTAATGCTTCCAAGGGCATTGGATGGCACCAGTTGCTGGTGGTCAATTTTTTAAAATTACACCAGTATGAGCACAAATCTGGTAAACAAATTGACATTATCAATATGGAAATAGATGTCATAGAAACTGATCGTTACCACCAAACCCAAAAGATAATGATTAGTTCAGTGAAAAATATTTCCTGTAGTGGGCCTAAATTATCTGGCACACTTTCAGGTTCATTTTTAATTTTCTTTGCATTGTCATGGTAGTAATAAATCAGAAAACAAGCAGGGATATTTTAACTTCCTAAGGTTAGAATTGTAGTATTGTAAATGTGTCTGTGGATTTTAAGTCTCTCAAGAAGGTACGTAGTTTAGGAACACAACTTGACCCTATGACGAATAAAATTGTAAAAATTATTGTATTGCTTCTGAGGCAAAATTGAACCTCATGATTGTAGAGAAGGGGTTATTATATATCCAATGGCAAAGCTGATTCCAGGTGCAAGAAAACATGGGTCTTTTGATGATACTATATATTATTTTAAAACAATATTTTGATGTAAAGCAACGCTCATGAAGGCAGCAACCATTTATTATTTTTCTCACTATTGTACCTGACACTGAATAGATTCTGTAGTCTTTATTAAATCAATATATGAATATAAATACATATAAGAAAGCATACAACACATAGCCATAACATTTTTGCAATGTATGGTAAGAAAGATCTTTCTGTCCAAAAACAACAGAAAACCTAACAAACTTAATTCCTGTTAGATTACTTTACTTTATGCGCATTCATATCAATGTCTCTAAGTCTGAAGTTATATTTCACATTTTATGATTTTCTAGAAAAGATGCTGACTTGTTTGTTTCTCGCATTAACTTTACACTTAAAAACCAATTTATAACTCTAACATGTTCTTAAAAGGACTGAGTATGGTATGTTGTTGATAAAAGACATCCTTGATTAGACTATCTAGTGAACTGATAGTGCTGGCTAATGTGATCAGTGCCCATAGTTGAAGTAGTCAATTAGAAAACTGAGAAAGACAAAATGAAGTCTAATTTTTAGAATTCTACTGCAAAGCAAAATAAATGAATAGTCATCCTGGTGTTTGGATTCTGTTTGAAATGTTACATGTGGCATTTTCCAACAAAAGTTGCAATTAACGTCATGGCTGGCACTGTTATACTGCATAGGAAACACTTCACTAGATGTCTGTCAAAATCAAAGCAGCTGTCAAAATTTAACATAAAAAAAAACCATTTTAAAGAATTTCCTGTATACCGAGGTTAAGTCAAACCAGTAATTATACAGATAACAGCCAGTATGCAGACTAGAAAATTAATATATTTCACCCCAAAAATAGTTTTGCTTTATTCTTGATTTTTTTCTTTTGAAGATGAGACTTTGAAAAAGGAGCAACTCACAAAGATGGTAATACTATTATGACATTAACTTGCCATTCTAGGAAGCAAAAGCCATTTTTTTTCCTACTCTATGACACCTCAGATATCTTCCATTAAAAATGTAGGGAAATCTTATTCCTATTCACAAACCAGGTCTGATTTTTCTCTCTCAGGTTCAGTATGAACCCAGGTAAGTGATTTTGTGATTTGGATGATACGTTACACCACTCTGTCTCAAGATTATTGGGTTTCTACAAGGAAATGTATTTCAGTGATTTTGAAGAGGAAGCATAGATAATTCACAAGGCAAACAAGTGAGCTTGCAAATAATTAATGACAAACCCTAGGGACCGGAAATGGTTTACTTGTGACATACAAGTACATATTTTCTCTTTTGCTTTCATCATTCTGTAAATAAAAAGTTTTAAAACATAAAATCCAAGATAACATACATTTAAGAATCTCATTAAAGATTTCAATTTGAATAACAATTTCTGGAATGTAGTTGGCATTTCTCAGGTCCTTGTCTGTGAAACAGTGTTAAAATAAATTGTAAATAAACATGTACCAGAACTTTTGGCATGATCTTGAGACAGTCATTTTACTTTCCTAATTTCACATTTCCTTAGAAATGTTTTATTTACCCTGATCAAGTTTTAGAAAAACAAAATATTCTGCAAATATCAATAATACACTGGTCCCAAGAGATATTGAAAAGACTGATTCCAAGATCAAGTATGAGAAGCCAGTCCATTATATACCCTTCTTAGAAATTACTACAGCTCTTATGTGATATATCTGCCAAAGATTAAATGTTTCTTTATTTGGTGAGAGTGCAGTCATGAATTACACTATATTGATTAGGAATAAATCATCTTGATATCAGTAAGAGTAAACTTCCTTGGAAGAATTGATTGGGAGTAAGTAGTCAGAAGATCTTTGTTTTCAGAATTTAAAAAATAATTTATCAACTTTTTAGGTGAACTCAGGAAGACTGAGTTGACTGAGTAGAGGAGGAAGTGTTTCCAAGAATAATTGGGAGCAGATGCACAAACCAGGCCTGATTTTTCTCTCTCAGGTTCAGTATAAACCAAGATAAGTGATTTTGTGAACTAACTGAAATCGCTGAAATCGAGTCTTCAACTTTGGGATCCATAGCATGGAGGACCATTGGCTAGGTTGGCATTGAGAAAGATCATTCCCTGCCACCCCTTAAATTTCACCAGAGTCTGGGAAAGGATCTGAAACTTTAAAAAGTCATTGCAGCAGTGGATAGACTTCATCTCTCAGGCCAGTCTCCAAACGTAATTTAGTTTGGCAGTAATAGGAAATGATAGTAATATACTAATCACCTGGCATTTGACTTGGAATAGCCAACATTTTCCTTTTTTTTTTTAACTGCATAAGTTATTCTGGTTCCTTAACAATATAAAATATATATGCAAATTTAAAAGTTGTTGATGTTCTCATTAATAAGATAAGTGAAAGTTTAGATGATTGATTAGAAAAATAAGAGAATGGGGCTGGGCATGGTGGTTCATGCCTGTAATCTTGGCTCTTTGGGAGGCCAAGGCAGGTAGGTCACCTGAGGTCAGGAGTTTGAGACCAACCTGGCCAACACATTGAAACCCCTGTCTCTACTACGAATATGAAAATTAGCCAGGCATGGTGGTGCGCACCTCTAGTCCCAGCTACTCTACTCAGGAGGCTGAGGCAGGAGAATTGCTTGAACCTGGGAGACGGAGGTTGCAGTCAGCCAAGATCATGCCACTGCACACCAGCCAGGGCAATGAGTGAGACTCCTCCATCTCAAAAAAAAAAAAAAAAAAAGGAAAAAAAAAATGGTCATCAATTTTTTGTACTATATTTGTACCTGAGTACAAAAGCATAAGATGACATATGAGATGTAGAGGAAGTTTGACTGAAAACAAAAACTTTAGTTTGGAATGGGTAGCTAAACTCCGTGCTTCATTTGGAATTTCCTGTCATTTAAGAGAAAGAGGGAAAGTAACACAATTCAATAAAGGAGGCTTTTCAATAAATAGTGTAGGGACACTTGGATACTCACAGTCAAAAAAGTGAAACAAAAGACTCACTTTATATAAACGTAACTCAAAATGGATTACAGACCTAAATGTAAAATGTAAACTATAAAGCTTTAAGAAAAATATCTGAGAAAATCGCTGGGATCTAGAATTAGGCAAAGAGTTCTCATCCTTGACACCAAAAGCATATTCTGTAGAAGGAAAATTTGACAAACTAAAACGTTAATTCACAACTTTTGCTCTGCTAAATGTCCTGTTAAGAGAAGAATACTTACTGGAGGTAAATATTTGCAAATTACAGAACAAATGAAGGATGAGAATATAGAATATATAAGTTCTAAAACTCAACAATTAAAATTCCAGTTAGAAAATGGGAAAAATCACTGATGTGAATGTAAGAAGGTAGAGCCTCTCTGGAAAAGTTTGATCATTTCTTAAAACCTAAACATGTGACTATCATATGACCCAATAATTGTACTCCTAGGCATTTATCCCAGAGTAAAGAAATCTCTCTCTCTCTCTCTCTCTCACTCTCATACACACACACACACACACACACACACACACAGTACACACACACAGAGTACACAAATGTTTATAGCAGCTTATCTGTAATAGTCAAAAACGGGAACCAGTCCAGATGGCCTTCAGTAAGTGAATGGTTAGACAACCTATGGCACATTCATATTAGACAATAATAGTGATAAAAAGTAATGAACTATCAATATACACAACTACTTGGATAAATTAGAGAATTATGATAAGTGGGAAAAAAGCCACTATCTAAAGATTCCATGCTGTATGTTCTGGGCTAATGTTTGTGTCCCCCACAAATTAATATGTGGAAGCTCTAATCCCTAAGGTGATGGTGTTTGGAGATGGCACCTTTTGGTGGTTAAAGTTAGATAAGCTCATGAGGGTGGGACCCTCATAATGGGATTAGTGCCCTTATAAGAAGAAACACCATAATGCTTGCTGGCTTTTTCTCTTGGCCATGTGAGAACACAGCGAGAAGGCAGTTATCTGCAAGACAGGAGAGGAGTCTTCACCTGAAACTAAATTAGCGAACAGCTTGATTTTGAACTTCACAGTCTCCAGAACTGTGAGAAGATAAATTTCTGTTAAGCCACCCAGTCTATGGCATTTTGTTAGGAGAGCATGAACAGATTAAGGCACTATATGATTCCAATTATAGAACATTTTTGAAATGACCAAATGATAGAAATGAAGAAATATTCAGTGGTTGTCAGGGCTTAAAGGATGGATAGAAGCAGGAGAGAAATGGGTATGGCTATAAAATGACCATCTGAGAGACTGTCACGGTAAGGAAACTGCTCTATGTCTTGACTGTGTTAATGTCAATATCTTGGTTATTTTACTACGGATTTACAAGATGCTACTGATGGGAGAAACTGAGAAAAGTGTACATGGGATTTCTTTATATTATTTCTTATAAGTATATATACATCCACAGTATCTCAAAATAAAAATGTTTAAAAATGCTATGAATCACAGAGAAAGAGAAGTTAATAGCATCTAATATTCCCAGCAAGAACCAAATGATTTAGATAAATCAGGACAAAATTTCCAATTATGTGGAGTAATTACAGGGGCAGAGTTTCCATTTTTCTACTTACTGAAAGGAGGGGGATTTGGTTTGGAAAAAAAATCTCAAAGCAAAAATTATTTTTTAAATTTTCAGAATAGTTTGTTGTTTACAATAAATCATCAAGCATCTCAAATGGAGACCTATGTTCACAAATTGCCAGAGATTTTATTGTTACGGTGATTTTCTCTTTATGGTATTATGTAACATGTTATTTATGTTCTTGTTAGCCAAAAGAACAATGAGAAAGAAGTCCCTGGGTCATAGATAATTTAAATCTATAAAATATTGGGAATTATGATTAATAAAAAGGGCTTCATTTTACACTTTAGATTTGAAAATGAATGTCAACCTTTCTCTAACCAAATAAATAAACAGGTTGAAAACTACATGGTTCCCATTGAAGGTATTATCACTTGTCAAAAAGTAGAAAGGGTGGGAAGCAACTGAAATCATCACTCTTCTGTTTACTGTATTTTATCCTTTTACCAAGTAAATTTCCATTAAATCTTTGTGTTATGGGCTGATTTCACAGCAGGAACACCCAGAAACAGACTTTAGAAAGGAAAGAATTGTCTTTTTAAAGTGTAAAAGAATCCATGCATTTATTGATTTTCTTGTCTTTCCCTTCAAATCCTTTGAAATATGATCAAAAATGTCTCCATTTTTATACACCACAATTTTCTTTTAATAGCTTTTTCTCCACAACAGAGTCAGAGCTCTGCCTTCTTAACTAAAGAGGAAAAAGCTGTCTCAAAGGAAAAACATAACAGCAGAGCTAAGCCAACCCTAAACCACTGTTAAACGTGTGAACATTGGAAAGGTCGAAGAAAGGCTGTACAGGGGCTCAATTCTCTCTGCCTTAGCAGCTCTGCCCAGTGGGGCCTCACTAGATGACATGGTTTATCTTTTTTACTCTTCTCCCAGTCATCACCCACCCACTCCATTTCCATTTTTATTTCCTGTTTTCCTCCTTACATTTTTGCCTTCTGTCCCTGATCTACCCATGGTATTACATTGCCTCCCAGTCCCAGCAGTCAGAAGACAGTCTTCTGATAATTCATGGAATGTTCAGGTTCTTATAATGTGTGTGTTCTAACTAGTTTCTGATATTTGATACCCACCGACAAAACTCTTGCCAAAAGATGTCAACTAACCCAAAGTGGGGAAACTTTCAGTTAAAGGAAATGTTCTCTCTCACAAAGCTTTTTTGAAATTATTTTTAGACAGTTCTGACAGGTAGAAAGAGCTTCTTTGTATTTTTGGCGAAAATATGTGCCTACTGCTTCTAATTCTAGTCCTGGGGCAATTTAAGATAAGTGAATCCTCCACATTTCAGTCTATATAATACTTGAAGACAGTAAATATTGTCTACCCTATATTTTCTCCTTATCATGTCTGTCCTATGTTTTCCTGACCCATTTCTTTCTGAAATGAATTTAAGTGTCTTTTAAGTGTTTTTAAACTCTGATTTTCATGTGCTGGATTATCAGCCATTAAGTCATAACATTTTTAAAAAAGCCCCGTGCCCTTTGACTGCTAAGTACAGTATGACAGTTAAGCATAGATTCAAACATTGGCCCTGGTACCTACTAACTCTATGACCTTTGCAAGTAGCTCACTACCTCATTGCCTCAATTTCTACACTTGTGATATAATAATAATGTGAGTATATATTTCACAAGGTTTTCATGTAAATTAAATGTTTTCATACATGCAAAAAATTTAAAGTGACTGGAAGATACTACTCAATATTACGATTGTCATCATCATCTCTCCTGACAGTCTTGGAGAAGAGTTCGGTGACACAGAACTACCTCCACTCTTACTCTTCACTAAACTTCTTTAATATGGGCAAAACTCTGATCTGAATTTTGATGTTCAAATAACATAACCCACAAAAATTCATAAGAATTTATCAAACTGGGCTATAGGCAATCACAGAAGGTATTATTGAAAAGGTTGGTCATGAAGCAGATGTTAGCTAGTGGAATTATTATACAATTGGACAGAGCACTGCCAGGATCTTTTTAAGTAAGGGAATATGGACACAAGGTATGTGCTCCCATACCAGTACTTAGCCCTGCATAATTGCAGCAGAAAAGACTAATGGGTGAATGAAGGAAGACAGTTTTGGAAAACTTGATTGAGACCACCCAAATATGAAAACACCTTGAGTTCTGCTACAGTGGGAGTTGTGAGAAAAACATGTTCTGTGTCACTCTAGGTTTCAGACAGTAGGAGTGAATTAGATATTGATGTTAGTAAATGCCTATCACATTGTCTCTGGAGTTTTCAGGTTTTTTAAATAGTAAAATACTTTTGTTGTTTAAGTTAGTTTAACTTAACTTTTCTAGTACCACAACATCTTCTGAAATTATACATTTTGGTACCTGGATGAAGATGCTTTTATTGAAGCAGGTCCCTGTTCCTTAGTCTATAGTGGAATCTGCTTTGAGATGTATTTCCATATGCAACTTCATCTCTGTAGAAAATTTTATGTGACCATGAATGTGGTGCTATTGCAGGTTGTATGCAGTGTGATTCAAAGGAACATGGACACTAGGCAATTTTGTCTAGTAAAAACCTAAATACACTCACTAAATCTTCTCTGGTACAGTGACTGAAGAAATTTCCCCCAGAGCTTGGCAGTAGCAACCACAGAGTAAGTTACCAAATTACCACCTGAATATGGGTCCTGATTTTTCCACCAACATTACCTAACCATGTCCCCTTAAAGGAATTTTAGGTTGAATAACAGAGTGAATATAACTCTAGCAGAGAGAGGAACTGCACTTAGCAGCATGGAAAGATAAGACAAGTTCTGTTTGTCTGTATAGAACATCCTGCTGTCTTACCTTCTCCAATGGAGAGAGCTAGAGTTCTTTCAGGAACGACTTTAAAATGCAAAACAGCTTCCATCATCACTCTCAGCCCCCACTGGGGTCCTTGACAGCCTCACCCTGGTGCTGCTGAATATCCTAATGTGGAGGAAGAGAGGAGGAGATGAGCCCTGGTGGTGAGATCATCATCCCACAAATCACTGTTATTTACAGATGTGGCAACCCATCCTTCACCACCCTCATAGCTATTTCTCCCGGCTTCACTTCCTAAGAAACAGTATTATTAGGAATGACATCTTGGCACAGAAAATGCCAATTCTCTAGTGGTGCAATGACATTTCTGAAAGTACTAAGAAATGCTCTATGAAATTGTATTTTTGTGGGCTAGGTCAGTGACAGCAGAATAAAAGAAATAAACTCACAAAAATGATATTGTATTACACGAAGAGAAATCATCATAACTAACTAAGGACCTGAAACTGAAGTTGATAACACTTTTTATTTACTTGTCAGGAAATGAGAATAAGATACGAAAGAAACCATACTATATTATTTCATTCTCTATCTTGCAGAAGAAAAAATTCCAGCTATAAACAAGCTATAATTATTCAGTATTTGAGGAACACAAAATAATGTAGTTACCATATATCACATAGAGACATAAATATGAGAATCATACCATAGCATCATTTTTAAAAAGGCAAATTTGGCTCTATATTTGTGTATATAAGTATATTAAATTTTACCTAAATTTGTCATTCAATAAAATTTATTGTGCATATAATAAATTTTTTAATAGTTTAATTTTAAAATAGTTGCATATGAACTTTTAGGATACTTACAGATAAATTTAAGCAAGGAATATGGCCTAT